>NC_138171.1:9331933-9391933 GCF_964165515.1 Mesoplodon bidens | reverse complement strand
AATGTGCTTGAGGAGAAGGAGGTGTACTCAGGTGGGAGCGATTTCAAGTAGCTCATGTGCACCACAGGAAATTCATTTTCTCCTTTGACTCTCATGCCATTTCACAGACGTCTGTGTATTCCAGTCCCTGTGTCGTTTTGTGGAGGCTTTTTCAGCCACCTAAACCAGTGACTGGTGAATAGTCATCACATTCCTGCAAACACACACCAAATGCCTTGTAATTTTCCCAGGAACAATACTTTTTTTGCTCCTCCATTCTGACTCAAAGGTACAGCGAGGTGTTTTTACTAAGTGGGATTATTTTCTCCCACATGGAGTTTTAGACCCTGTGACACATGTGATGAAATCTGTCAGTCTTTCCAGCTAGACTGAGAAAACCAGGTGCAGTGTTCCTCTGTCTTATTTGCCAATATCGAGTGAAAAGGGTGGTGGTGGAGGCGTTTTGAAAATGCTTGTAACCTGGGAGCTTGGATTGAAGGCATGTGCAGTCTCCAAAGAGATGGATGGAGCACAGGCGGGAGAGAGGAAGAGTTCCTTTGCAAAAAGAGCTCCCGGAATCCTTCTTGACAAGCATTTTGCATGCAGTTAAATAGACAAATGTATTCTGCTGCCAGGATTTTACAAGAATCATACTTGATGTCTGTCACCAGAAAGATTCTTGGGCACTGGTGGAGTGACACACTATTATGCCTTAGAGCAGCGGTTCTCAAACTTGAGTGTGCATCAGAATCACCTAGAGGGCTTGTTAAAACACAGGCTACTGGGGTCCTCCTGCAGAGTTTCTGATTCAGGAGGCCTGCGTAAGGTGCAGGTGATGCTGACGCTGCTGGTCTGGGGACCACTTCTTAAGAAACACAGCCTTAGAGCGATCAAACTGGGTGAGTCTGAAAATGAGGGTAGCATTTACCAGCTGGAGGCTCTACTCAAGGACTGTGTGCTCTTGTGAATACAATGTGTGCTACAGATGCCAGACACCATGAAGCAACATGGCACCCCCAGAAGCAATCCTCTTACAGAGAAATATGGTAAAAAAATTTTTTTCTCTCATTTCTCCACAGCTCCTAGCTTTCTGGACATGCATAATCAGCATCACTCTCTCCAGTACTTGTTTGTGAAACTACACTCTCTGCCCCTCCCATCCTGCTTTCCATCTGATGGAAAAGGCAGCAGCTCACAGAATGCATTATGCAAGCTAATGCTTTAGGCTAGAGGTACCAGAGGTGATTCAAGTCGATGAGCAAAGCCTCCATTTATGATACCTATGGACATTCTCAACTGAGGCATTCTTGGTGCTGGCCAGTATTAACATTTTCTCAGCATTTCAGGGATTTAGATTTGACCCCCAAAGCGAGGCAGCTTGGAGCTCCGTGGATCCATAATGCGCACTGTGTACCATTGCTAATAAACATTTACAATGTGGCATGCACAGAACTCGCTCCATAAGGCCCATTTGTGAGAGCGCAGCCAGCGACGGATCCTGTATTTAGGCCAGCACCTCACCACATTAAATAGATTGGTTTGTTCGGATTACATTACTTTGTCACTTGCATTTGCATCTCCAACAGTTCCCACACCCCAGTGCAACAGTTAAGGACGCTGAGGTGACCACAACTTTCCCCAGCTCTCGGGAGCAGTACTGGGGAAGGAGAGTACCGAGGCCTGCTTTCCAAACAAAGTTAGCACAGCGAGAGTGCGTTGTTTCTTTCCATCCAGCCACACAACGGTCTTCCTGTTTCTGCGCTTAGAAACAGCTATTGGGACAGAAGATGCAGGTTAAGTCTTGTTGAAGTCTGAGTGGGCAGAGAACTATCCTTTGAACTCTTGGCCCTTTCCTATCTGCTCTGCCAAGAATTGGCATTGCTTGGTTTAAATTTTGGCTGTTGTACTTCATGGTACAGAAGCCTCTCTACATATGTAGAAAGGGTGTGTTTGTGAATCTACACCCAGTGTGCATTTGGATATTTTTGTATATGCATATTGCATAGTAATAGGGATTTTATGCATTGAATAAAACTATTTCCCCCAATTTCACTCGGTTTATCGTTCTGCTGAATAATTCAGCTACTATATGGACTTCATGGACTTTTGCTTGATAAATTCACTACTCTGAGCTTTCCCTTTCATTGGAATTTTTAATCAGATTGAAACCCATCACATTGAGATCAAAGCTGGGAATAATGATGTTACCAATCTATGTTTTATCCAAAGGATGTTCCTTAGCTTGCACGTCCTCAAATTGCTTAGTTGCTTGCTAAAGTGTAAGAGAATTTATGATGCTAAATAAAACCAGAAAAAAAAGATGTTTTAATAAGATGAAAATCCAAATGTTAAAATAATGAGCCATCTGCATGGGTGGCCCTCTCTTGAGAGAGATGCCAAGAGCTTTGCCATCTGTGAAACATTTACCAGCTGTTTCCTTCCCTTTTTTGTGAGAACATAAGAAATCCTTGCAGTTGGTGTTTCTAAGTGATACATCATGGGGAAGAAAACAGGTTTGCCCAACTTCAGGAAGGCTGGACTGAGCTGAATTAACCAAATAATACTTTTGGCAACTGCAGAGGTGTACCCCAGTGTGCCACCCTTTTTACTGCATCCCCGGCCCTTTTCTGTACCTCACAGAGGGCACTGGGTGGGTGAGAAGGAAACGGGAAATGAATGACATCCCACGAGGTCATTTAAAACCAAATGTTTTCCGAGGAAACCTGTGCCTGCTCACTCGACTGCCTGCAAGCTGGTTTTACCTTCTAAGTATTCAAGCAAGGTTTGGGCTAAATTGCAATCCAACGGAAATGGGGAAAGGTGTCTAAAGCAGTCCAAATATTTTTGAACATGTCTTTCCTTTTTCTTTCTCTTCTCTGATCACTGTTTCACGTATCTGCCAGTCAGCCCCGTATCCCTGCTGCTTTTGCCCTGACAAGCACCGTATCTAGGTTCCCTGACTTATGTATGGTCTTAGGATCTGAACAGAATGCCAGACAGGAATATAACTTTGCAGCTGGCTCTGATCCGAGGCGGCGTAGCCAGCAATAAAATACTCACAGTGTGGGGTGCTGATCTATCGATGTCTCCCCAGGCTCCTGCTTTTCCACCTCCCTGTTCTGTCTCCAGAATCTGATAGAATTTTATTTTTTCTCCAACTGCCATCTTTTCTACTTCATTAACTGTCAAATGCATTTCAGGGAAGATAACCTAACAAAAAGGTTTAGTTAATGAACGTGAAGTCGTTCAGATGCTCCCCTCAGGTGTGATTCCTGAGGATTTTAGGAAAGCTTTAGGTCATTTTTCAAAAAATAATTTTTCTAAGGCCATATGCAGTGAAACTGGGGAGAAATGAATCTATGGGCTATGGCCACTCTCACTCCAGTGCCTGTGTTAAGCCAGACACTAGGGGGAAAAGTCAAGACTCATAGCTTCTTTCTGAAAAGCCCAAGAGTCGCCACAGCAGCACTGACTGCATTCTCTAATGGGTGATTTCACACATCAGACTGCAGGTATGTGTACCGTGAGAATCACACTTCCCATAAAGTAAGGGCATACAGGTCACTCAGCGAAGCACAGTTATTCTCCCTTTCCAAAAGCCAGAAGACATTTCTGAGTGCTTCGTCCTCTCAGCCACGCAGCCACTCATTGAGAGCCAGCTGGACCCGAGCTAGTATATGCCCATTTCCAAGATCAAGCTCTGAATGCAGCTCACAGGGTAGTGGAGCTTACCGAACAAAACAAAACATCCAGTCAAGGGATATGTGGCAACGTCTGGAGACATTTTTTCTTTTATTTATTTATGTATTTATTTATGTATTTATTTATTTATTTACAACTTCATTGGAGTATAATTGCTTCACAATGGTGTGTTAGTTTCTGCTCTACAACAAAGTGAATCAGCCACACATACACATCCGCTCCCATATCCCTTCCCTCCCGCGTCTCCCTCTTTGGTGTCACCACTGGGAAGACAAGTGCTGCCACATGTAGAGGTCAGAGGCTCTAATGCCGCTACATAGCCTACAAGGCACGAGAGAACCCCACAGACTCTAGCAACACAGAGCTAGCTGGCTCAGCAAGTTAATAGTCCCGCAGTTGTGAAGCCCTGTGTAAAGATAATGCCTGAAGGAGGAATGGGGGTGAGCCAGATGAAAGGGATGGAGACAGGCAGGGCACAGAGTATGTGACAGCCACGGGGAGAGTTACGGTGCAGATAAGGAACTCGGTGGATTTCCAGAACAAACATTTGATTTCTGGTTTGGAGGTCTGGGTGGTTGGAAGAGAATCATCCAGAGAAAGTGTCTCCGCCTTGGACCAGCACCATTCAATCCGTGTCAAAAATTTGTACTGCACTTATTCTCTCCAATCATCAGCCGTATATCTGATTCACATTTCCCAACAACTTATATTCTAGATTTAATTACGCCCCTTTTCCCATTGAGGAGATAGCAGACAGCTTGACCTTATCCACAAAACTGCAGCAACCACCTGCCCAAAAAACCACAAGATTTACCTGCCAGCCTCCATTTCCAGCCAGGTGAATCTAGATGCAAAAACATATAAATTCAAGTATGTTATTTATGGGTTATCTATTTATGTATAATTATTCTCTTACATAGTACATATAGTTGGTTGTGTTCTATTTTATTATGTTTGTTAATGGAAATGAGCAGTAGCACAAAGCCTCTAAAGTTATTTCTAAACCCAGACTTGTTTATTGTAGGATTGGGAGTGCTTTCCATGGTATTACCACCCACCTCTCCCAGAAAATGTACCTTTCTAATTATGTTTGGGTTACCTAGTATTTTTAAGCAGCGCTTAGACTTGTGGCAGAAAGAATCCTCAGAATAACTAAGAGTAACACTCTGGACATTGAGTCTCTTCTGTATTTCCCCATCTTCTCCCCACACTGGAGCAGCAGGTATCTCCTCCAGAATATATAAAGGGAAGGGAGGAAACTTTAGGGGCAAGCCGACAGGAGCTCACCTAGCAGGTGTCATACTGGCTGGCTGGTATTTGGCAAGTTATTTAACCTCTCTGAGCTGCGGCTTCAATCTCTATAAGGTTGGGGTAGCAATATATTTCTCATAAGTTTTTTTGTAAAGAGTCAGTGAGCTTAGGCATACAAAGCGCTGAGCCCAGTGCCTGGCCTACACAGAACAACAGTTCAAAGTGCTGCTTATTTTCATACATTGTCAGGCCTCTAGAAAATAATTCAGGGAATGGGACCCAGACAGCTAACACTATCCTGGTTTAGCCTCTTTAAGGTGGGTGATCTTTATTCTTGTGATAATGTATGTAAACATTTTAATTCAACTTTTCACAGCTACCTGGGAAAAACGGGGGTGTCATTTTAAAAATAGTGGAGAGAGAATTAGAGTAAAATCTGATTGTGTCAGACAATCAGACAATCAGGGCAAACTTGTATTTGCGTGTCAGCTTCCTTTACTATACAATGACCTATATGAATATTACAGCAGGTGATAATACAGGAGAGGATGCAGTAGAGAGACAACGTGTGTAATGCTTCCCTGGGAGAATATGACACTGTCAGGCTTGGTCATGTGACTTGCTTTATACAATCAAATGTGAGCAAAAATGGCAATTGTCAGTTGGGCAACATCTTTTAAGAACTAGCTCTTTTATCCCCTTACTTCTCCATCAGCCTGGGTCCCAGAATGGAGGGAGTGGGGAACAAAGCTCCAGCTGATCTATGACAATATAGAGCATGAACAGGAACTTAAACTTTGTAGTGGCCATGGAGATGGCAGCGTCATGTGTGACCTCCTCCTAAACTGGACTTCCACAGACATGGAGTGTAGCGGGGCACAATGGCCAGGAAGCCAGGAAGATGGCAATTCCCTTTTCCTTCTCTGCATCCCAGAGGACAAAAAGAAAACCACTTTCACTGCTCTGTTGCTTTCTGACCTTGAGCTCTCTTTATTTGAATAATATTTACAGTCTTCGCCTCTCGCTTCCCCTGCCCCAGGTCCTCTTGGATTCACAGTCCAGGTGCTGAGGCGATGGGAAATGTGTTTCCCCTGCGCGCCCATCTCCCTGCCCCGCAGGCCCCTGGCAGTGCGAACCACATCCACGCTGCACCCGCGTCCCTTCAGACACTTCAATCTGTGCCGGCTTGGGAAAACAGTTTGGAGTCATGAACCCCCTTAGCGCTCACAAACTTCTGCAAAATCTGATAACATCATGGTTTTCCCTTATGCCACATATGCAAGAAGCAAAGATTGAGGCAGCTATATAAAACCCATTGGGTTTTTCCATCTGAAATTCCAATGCCCAGTGTTGTGGCTGGGAGAGAGAGAAAACTATTCCAATTTGGTGTTACATCTTGCCTCACTTCTATTCCTTTCTTCATTCACATGAGGTCAAAAATAACAAATTCCTCCAAGAGATGTTTTGCCAAGGGAAAATAGTCAAGTGAGAGGAGCACCCCACTTATGAAAATTCCGAGAGATTTTCACATTTAAGCAACTACTATGATAATTACTGTTGAAACGTGTATCACATCTAAATGGGAAAATATCCAGAGCTTACCTGGACTTCCCACAACAAGCATCACATTCCTGGTAATATTTATCTATTGCAAGGATAAGCAAACTTTTTCTAGAAAGGGCTAGATAGTAGATAGTTTAGGCTTTGTGGGCCGTCTCTGTTGCATCTACTCAATTCTGTCCTTGTAGCAGAAAGCAGCCACAGACAATATGCAAACAAAGGGCATGGCTGTGTTTCAATAAAACTTTATTTACAAAAACAGATGGTGGCTAGATTTCTTTGCTGATGCTTGGTCTTTAGACCCTTGTTTAGTGGTGTAGTTTGCTGAACCCTGGTCTATTAGGTCTACCCAGGACAGAGATAAAACTAATGTTTCAAAATGGTTCTTTAACTCAAGTCCTCATAAAAATAACATAAAAAATAAATCAACAGAAATAAAAATTATAAAATGTCTAAACTCTTCACTTAAACATTACTATATTTAATATATGCATATACTTTTATATCAAACTATAAAAAATAATAAATGAGCTTCGATAGGGACCTGTAGTTCCTCATACAAAAATGGTAAAATCCTTAGGGAGACATCATATTATGTATCAGTTAGGATACTGCCTAAACTGCTATAGCAAAGAGACCCAAAATCTTAGAGGCCTTACAAGGTAGAAGTATATTTCTCTCTCTCTCTCTCTCTCTCTCTCTCTACTTAACACATGACATCCATCTTTGGCTTGTCCATCGTCTCCATCTGTAGCCATTAGGAAAGGACAAAGAGGCAAGGGGAAATTATACCTCGTTCTTTTGTGGGGCATAAACTAAAAGTAGCACATATCATGTCTGTTCACTTCCCATTGACCAGAATTCACTCAGTTGGCCACAACCAAGCTACTAGGGAAGTTAGGAAACATAGTCTTAAGTTGGGCAACCATGTGTTCCACTAAAATCTGGGCATTCCATTGTCATAAAACAAGGGAGCATAGGAAAGAACTTGTATTGGTAAACAACTAGCAGTCTTTTGGATACACCATGACAGAAAAGACCTCAGGCTGTGGAGTCAGACTGATCTGACATTATATCCTGGCTCCACCGCTTACTAGCTTTGTATTATTGGGAATTATATACTCTTTTTGAGCCTTCGTTTTCTTTTTCCTGTAAAATGAGATTAATAATAATATTCACTCTTGACTCCCCTTTGTGTACGTTCTGCTCATCTTCCAATCATCCACATTAGGGAGAGAAATCGGAACAAGCAACTACACATACTGCTCCACATCCAGGCTGATCTATCCAAGAGCACCAAGGGAGTGAGTGTTCAGCCTTGCCCATTCCTAGGTTCTAATCAGTGACACCAACAGGGAGAACAGGCCACACGAAATGGTTTTATGGTCAACCCTTACTTGAATTAGAGTCAGCGGGGAAAGCAACAGTTCTAGAGCAGAGAAGCTTTCTTGAGCATACAGCCTCCAAGCTTTCATAAGTAAAATTATTTTCTCTGTGATGTCATCTTTTTTCTCCTGCACAAGATTTTACCAACACCTGGGGACCTTTGCCCAATGAAGAAATAACTAGATCACGTGTGGCTCTGTCTCATTACTGTTTTCCTCATTTGTATATGTTTTGTTGTTGTTGCAATGTTATTAACACAAGAGCACTGGGGCAGTGATGTTGGAAGTGGAGCAAAGGAGTGCAACCCTAGCTGAACTCTGAGCTCCATTATATCATACTTTTTCCTTGGCTCAAACCATTTTGCAATCACTGGAATGTAAATTTTGTAGAGTTTCTTTCCCTTGTTTTGTCTTTCTCTCCATAAGGTCTTAGTGACTTCAGACATTCCACTTTTACTAATAAGACCTAGTACCTTCTCCAAAACAATAGATTTCTTCCTCTGATCAATACCTCCCACTCAACATCTACCTTTGCAAGTTGTTGGAAGGATTTAATGAGGTGATGCATGTAAAGTCCTCAGAACAAAGCCTAATGCACAGTAAAGAATGCAGTAAAAGTTGGCTACACCACAAGCAACATAGAGTGGGTTCTGATAGTAACTTCCAATTCCTCCCCACTACAAAATGGGTCAAACCACTATCCAAATGTATCTAATGGAATTATCTCTGCTCTTGGCTTACATCCTCCATTATCCAGCTCCCATGCCAGAGCAGTCTTCTCTGAACTATCAGAAGACCAATTACTAATAATTACTAATAACAGGGAATTCCCTGACTGCAGTTGCTCAAAGGACACACCTTAAAGTCCAGAACAGCTGCGTAACTGAAGAAGCATCCCATGACATGCTCTGCAAAATGCTTACCACCAGTTTCTTATTACACATGATTGACTCCTCTCTGTTTGCTAGACAGACCATCATCTCTCTCTCTCCCTGAGAACTTTCTCTCTCTGCTCAATTGCCTCTCCTACAGTAATCAAAGGGAGCTTTACAGCCAGCTCCTTTCAGTATAAGGAACCTTCCAGATTGAGACTGTCTCCCATTGGCCAAGACCACAAGCATTATGACTCATCCACTGATGTTGCAGATGTGCTCCCTGTCTCTGCAGAATTCTGGAGTGCTATGATCTAACATTTTATGTATAATGGTATATATCTTACATTATACTATGCTGAAAATTAATATAAAAATTAGAAAGAGCCACTGTTAATTTTTAGGTCCTTTACAATAATTCCTCGAGTTAATGATAGAGCCTGATCTCTTACCAACCTACTAGGAGTCTTCGGTTTAGCTAAATTCACCAAGGCATCTTTTCTTTCTATTGTCATTCATTCATTCATTCAGCATTTTTATTAAATGCTACTGTTTGCCAGTCGCTGTGTTGCTCTTTGAAAATAACATGATGAGGGTGATAAAGCTTTTTCTTTATCAATTAAAAAATTTTTTTCAATGTACTAGACTTCTGCTTCTCCGTACCAGGGCTTCAGTGTAGAACAGCTGCTCCCTTGCTTTCTACTTGCACAAAGATTATTTAAAGTCCTTATGCTCTGTGGGGCTTTCCCAGATTATTGCTGCTCAGAGTGAGAAGAGAATCCTTATCTCATGCCTATGCTGATTAAAAATTTCAGGGTTATAGGTTACAGACAACAGAAACCAATTCTGAATGTCTTAAATTTTTAAAAAATTTATTGAATTATATCAGAAAGACCCCAAATTACAGAGTGCTTGGAGGATCTGGTTAGAGCCATGGCAACCCAGGAGTAGCCAGGAGGCAAGAATCGTAACATTCTTCTTTCAGCAGGAACAGTCCACCCAAGATATCACCACCAGTGCCCGTGGACACAGAAGCAGCTACTATGAGCTAATTCAAACGTTCTCACAGCTGTAGATTCAACACTGCAGGGCCAACACATCTGATTGACCAAACTTCCATCCTGTGGCTGGCAGAGGGTTAGCAGAGTGAGGGTCCAGCCCTTCAGTTCCCATAATAGGAGGTAAGGGCATGATGTCTCTCATGTGCTACAGACAATGGAGAGTTTCTCCAACATTAGGAAGGGAAATTAGGAGCTGAGCCAGCAAAGGAAGAACAAGGTCTCCTATACCAATCATGACTACATTTGATACCTTTTAAAAATTATTAGTGCCTCTGTTGTTCTCTCTTATTTTGCACTGTTTGTACTCTTTTCTTTTTCATTTATTTATTTATTTATTTATTTATTTTTTATTTTTTGGCCGCTCCGTGCGGCTTGCGGGATCTTAGTTCCTTGACCAGGGATTGAACCTGGGTCCATGACAGTGAAAGCGTCAGGTCCTACCCAGTGGACCACCAGGGAATTCCCTGTACTCTTTAAATGGATTTAGAATTTGTTGCATACTCTCTTCCCCAACTAAGTTCCTTCAGGATGAGAACACTTGTTATATTCTGTACATAACCTCCTAGTGACTCGCTCACAGCAGCTGCCTGTGAAGTAATTTACAACCTAATAAGTGCTGGATATTTATCTTATCAGCCTCTTCTAATATCTAGTGCTACCAATAATGGAGAATTTGAGACTTAGGAACAAAATGCCAAGACTTTTTACAATTATTTAAAGTTATGTCTGTTTGACAACATATCCTGTGTTTACTTTTAAACAGTAGGAAAATGCTTATAATTAGAAACAATAGAACAATTCAGTATTAAATACATCTTACATCTGCTGTTTAGCCACTTGAGGGGAAACAACTTTCTAACAAGTGGCAACGGTCAAGAAAGCTATGAAATTTAGGCCAGTTGTCACAGAAAATAACTTATTAGTTGCTAAGCTACCAGTCTAAAAAGGAACTCAATTAGGAGGTACAAACAAGACCCAGTCCATTTGAGAATAGAAAGTTGTAACTGTCAGGTGATTCTGGTGGATGTGTGGCAGACAAAGTAATTGACAACGTGGTCTTTGCTTGGCATGAAATTTGGCTTTGATTTAGTGAGTGACTGACAGGCTGGTGTCATCGGAAAATGTGGATTGTATGTTGGAGGGGCTATTCTGCAACAAAGTGATTGACGCGTTACAGAAATTGTCCCATAGATGGAGAAAACCAAATAGAGATTTGTTTTGACAAGCATTTCCTTTTTACCTGTTCACTTTGTATACAGAGAAGAGAGAGAAGGCAAGGCCTCATGGGTGCTAATTGATTTATCCAGTGAATATCAGAATGGCAAGGGCCACAGGGGTACATGGAAAGAGCCCTGGATGGTGAGGAAGTGGGAGGTGGGTGTTCCAGCCCAGATTCCCCCACGACTGTGCTGTCTGAAGAAGATAAAGGAGCTCTTTAGGCTCCACCTTTGCATCTGCTAAATGAGGAGCTTGAACTAAAATTATTTCTGTATTCCATTCCAACCATTTATAGGTCTGTGTAATTTTTTTTTCATGGACAACTATTATTTTGCCACATCTCTTCCATTGTCATGCCACAGACCATGCCTGGCCCATCACATTATTCCATTTCTTAAGCCACAGTGATTGGTTCATGGATTGTTTCAATGGGACATAACCCTGGGACTTCTATATATTTGAATTTTAGAAAAGAAGCCTCCTTTTCACTGAGACTGCTACATTAATAGAACAGAAGTCTAGAAGTGCTGGCGGCCATCTTTGCCACCTCATAGGAGGAGGGTTGACAGATAAAATACAGGATTCCCCATTAAATTTGAATTTCAAATAAATGAACAACTTTATAGTATAAATGTGTCCCAAATATTGCATGGGGTATACTTAAACTAAAAAGAAAACATATTTGTTGTTTATCTGAAGTTCAAATTTATCTGGGTGTCTTGCATTCTTATTTGCTAAATCTGGCAACCTTATATGTATAAAAATCTGCTTGGGAATGAAGCCAGCACAAGCAAAAGTAGAACCAAGAGGTACAAAGAGTGATTCCTGGTTGCATCATTCAAGTACCAGGATCCAGCCATGCCTAAAGCTTGCACTGGCCATGCGCTTCTTAGATCCAAGTGGAAAACCATTTTTTTACTCTTCTGTTAAGCTCGTTTGAGTTGAGTTTCCCTCTCTGACAATGAGAGGACACTCTCTCCTTCTCCCACTCCATACTTTCCTTCTCATATTAGCCATTGGGTTAGGCTGTCACTGGAGGCAACATTACCGTATCCTATACAAGGTAAGACGTTTCCTGGAAGTGTGTCTTATTCTCATCAAAATGGCCATTTGTCTTCTTGACTTACAGTTAGTTTTTCTCCTGATTTCTGACTTTCTGCCTCCTCTAATTTCCTTGACCACTACCATTATTTTTCTTAAAATTACCAATTATAAGGAAAAAAATTTTAAGGAAATTAGAAGCTGAGAGACAACTCAGAAATGTTGATAGTCACCTGTTGCTAATAACATTGAGTAAATAGCTCTGCCCATTTCTTGCCTTTTTTCAAGGAAGTTGGCCAACCATCTTTTTGACCAATAAATTATTTATTGTGTTATATGTAAGCTAAATTCTCTCAAAAAGAATTTGAATCTTGCTCTGAGCAGTAAAAAGAATTGGTAGTCCTATTAGTCTGTGCTTTTAGGGTGTGAGTAATAGAAACCAACTTATTAAGCTGGTGCAAAATGTCCAGTTATGTTTTACAAGGGTAGGGATATCTCAGAGTACACACAAAACTGGAATACAGCCAGCTCTCAGAAAGAGACTGAATTCAAGACCTAGAAAGCTATCAGGGTTCTCTCTCTCTCTCTCTCTCCCTCTCTCCTTTCATTTAATTTCTACTTCACTTTCTTTACTCTAGACTATGGTCACTACAGAGAGTTTTTTCTCTACACTTCATCTGTTTGGTGGTGGAATATGGCTGTCCCAGATGTTATATGATTTGGGTTCAGTGACAGAATCTAACTTACCATCTGTCAGTGCCAATTCTGGGGAAACAGAATGTGATTGGCTCACTTTAGTCAGGTGTTCGCGCTCCAGCCAATGGAGGACAAATACACGTAATACAAACCCGGCTGCCCAAGACCCATCTCTGTGGGTTGCAGCCTGCTCCCAGAATTAAGAGAACTTCTGTGAGTTACCAGTGTGCTAGTTATTAAGCTATTGTTTCTGAGCTCCAAATCCCTTCTCTGAACTCTGCTCTGTGAAGCTGGGGGCTGAGACCCTGCAAATGGCATAGCTCCTTGGCCAGTTTGACATGAAAGTGTGTTGAAAACAGAATTCCAGCTAAAGCCAGCCCAGCCAAACTTGGCTGTGAGGACCAGACTGGTAGTTCAGATGTCTTGCACCAAGAATGCTATATGGATCCTTGAAGTCCGAGTCCAAATAGGAGTCCAAGTGTCTGTCTACTGGCTATTAAGGATCAATAGAATAAGATAGGGAACTTTTAAAATTTTTCTTTTAAAAAAATCTATAAATATGAGCTCTTAAAATTATCTCAAAGTGTCTCTAATGTGTCCACATCTGAAGAAATTTATTTCAAGAAACTCATTTCTGTAGAGTTCATTTTTGAGAGTTCTGAAGGAAGCAGAAGGGCAACTAAGTTGATAGCTTCAAATGCTCTAGGAACTGATACAAGGTAGAGTGTAATGAAGTCTAAAGCCCTCTGCACAGAGATTCCGGGTCTGGTCTGCCTGGGAGGAAATACTGTCCATGCCACTTCCTAGCCTTGTGATATTGAACATGCAGCAACACAGTTTTTATGTATCTCTGCTACTGCATCAGCGAAGTTGAGCTAATGAGTGTAGCTGCCACAAACAGTTGTAAAGGCTGGATAAGGTACTCCATTCAGGATGGTGAGCTCCCTTGCTCTGGCCAAGTCTTTAGGCCTGGACTAAAGTAAGTACTTAGTGAATGTCCACATTAATCTACTTATTCCTACTGGCCTTTGGGGTCGTGAGGTCCTTTGACTTTTATCTCAGAGGCTATGGGGAGCTATTAGAAGGAATTAAGCCATCTATGCCGAATTCCATCTGTGCACTGACTAGAACCCATGGAAAAGGAAAAAAAATGATGTGGACACTCTAAACACAGAGCTCAACAGAGTATGATGACTTTGGCCATAAGTGCTGCTTAATGCTGTCTGTAAAGCTGCCCATCAAAAAGCTCCCAACAGGGCTTCCCTGGTGGCGCAGTGGTTGGGAGTCCGCCTGCCGATGCAGGGGACACGGGTTCGTGCCCCGGTCTGGGAGGATCCCACATGCCGCGGAGCGGCTGGGCCCGTGGGCCATGGCCGCTGAGCCTGCACGTCCGGAGCCTGTGCTCCGCAACGGGAGAGGCCGCAACAGTGAGAGGCCCGTGTACCTCAAAAAAAAAAAAAAAGCTCCCAACAGATGACCTGCAGTAACGAGCGTAGGAAGGGAGCAGCATTGCAGAACATTCTACCTGATGGGAGCACAGATCATGGGAACACAGATCATGGGAAGGACATTTCCATAAAGCACAGAGTGTCTTTCCACTCTTTCCTCCTCCTTCATATCCCTTGGCCCAGCCCCTCTACTTGCCGTCTTGCTTCTCAGTTTCCAGTTCCCATTCATTCATTTACTCATTCATTCATTTTTTTCATTATTATGTTTTAATTCACTCATGTATTCATTCTACCATCTATTCATCAACTTTTTAATTACTCATGTAGCAAATATTTATTGGGCTAGTAACTGCAGATTAGTTTTATTGGGCTCTTTCTATATGGTGGATTTCTTGATAAGTATGACGAAACTAACAACAATAGCAACCGGCATTTATTGAGCATTTATTCTGTGTCACGCACCATGAATTATTTCCTCTTCACAAGAGTTGTCTGAGGTAAGATGCTGTTACTAACAGCATTTTTACAGATTGGGCAAAGTGTTTTAGAGGGTTTAGGTGAATTGTCCAAAGTCACACAGCTGGTAAATTACAGAGCCAGGGTTCAAAATCATGTTTGTCTAATGTAACACACATGCTCTTAACCACTACTTGGGGCAGCCTCAATAGGTCTGAAACTCCAGGGTTTGTAATTCTCACTCAGTAATGAATTCATAGGGAAGTGGTACCTGCTCTGTGTTGTAAAGTGTGAACAGGAGACTAGTAAGAAAATGATTTAAGAAGGTATTCATTCCAATCAAAAGCAACATACTAAACAAAACAGTGAAGCAGAAACCCACAGTATGACCCCATTTTCCCAGCATAACTCATTGAAAAGGTATTAATATGTCATCATTAACTTGACAAAACCAAATGGTGAGTTAGGAATCTTTCTATTGAAAATGACTGGAAATCAAAAACTGGCTTGAAGAATGAAGGAATGTTGGACTTCCCTGGTGTTGCAGCGGTTAACAATCCTCCTGCCAACGCAGTGGGCACAGGTTCGAGCCATGGTCCAAGAAGACCCCACATGCCATGGAGCAACTAGGCCCATGCGCCACAACTACTGAGCCCACATGCCACAACTGCTGAAGCCTGCATACTTGAGCCCATGCTCCACAACAAGAGAAGCCACTGTAATGAGAAGCCCAACATGCACCACAACGAACAGTAGCCCCCACTCGCTGCAACTAGAGAAAGACCGCACACAGCAATGAAGACCCAACACAGCCAAAAATAAATAAATAAATAAATAAATTTAAAATACATTTTAAAAAAAGAATGAAGGAACACATAAATTTGCATCACTGAAAAGACCAGGGGCAGGGCTAGCTTCAGGTACAGTTTGATCTAGTGCCATCAAGGACTAGCTTTGTTCCCTTCTATATTTCCTGTCTTCCACAGAATCAGCTACTTCTTCAGGCTTCAAATGAGTTCCCTTTGGCAGTTCCACGGTCTTCTGTTTTAGAAGCAAAGAAGTTGTTCATGTCTTTGTATCTTCATACCACACAGACCGCAGAAGGAGTGGATCTCAAAGAGTTGAGACACTTCTTTTGTCCCAGAAGCCCTAGAAAACTTCTCCACAGATTTTGTTGGTTTTGACGGGTTTCTTCCATCATGAATCAAACCATGGTAGCCAGAGGGATGAGATAGGTTAGGATTTTTGGCTTTAGCCAGTCAGAGTCCACCCCCTAAAGCTGGGGGAAGGATCAATATCACAAAAATAGATGGCTGATCATAGGAGAGAATTATACTGCAAATGGTGTTATCTGAAAGAGGAAGATGAACAGAGGTTAGATAGGAAAAACCACTGGGGTCCACCACACCAAACTATTCCGTTTATTTGTTTAACTACTGATTGCCCAAAAGTATCTTCCTGAAGCATAAGGCAGCTCAGTTTTGAACTGCACTAAATTGGCAGTGGAATTGGCCCTTCAGATCTGTAGATACTGCATCCGATTCCCCTTGGTTGGTTGAATCCACAGATGGGGAACCTGCAGATCTGGAGAGCCGACTGTACTATGTCATTTTATATAAAGAACTTTTTGGATTTTGGTATCTGCTGGAATCCTGGAACCAATCCCCTATGGATACTGAGGGACGTCTGTATTACCTTATTCATTACCATCTTGGAAGCATTTTCTCCACTAAAGGCAATAATATTTCTTTAATATTAGTAAGTGTAGTATTTTTTTCCTCCCCAAAGTGGCTCAGAAGTTCCAACGTTCAAAGTGTCTTGAGTAGGATTATTGTCACTTACCCTCCTTTATATCTGCTTTGTGCCCTGACTAAACAAAAGGTATCGACTTGCAACATTTCAATTAAAATCAGATTAAATACTGTGTTTCTTTACAGGGGTGGTACTTCAATTGCAATTCTTTCCATGTTGTTTATTCGACATATGTGTTTGGCATGTGTAAACTGTTGTGATCGCTTTTCTTTTTGTGACATTTTTGAGAAGGGGAAAAGACTGCATGGCTCAGTGGCTGACACAGTTTGTTATAAGCGGCAATATAAAAATTTGAAATTCTTAGACGATTTAGCATTTCCCCTCCCAGACACATTATTTATCACAGAGAAGTGATACTCTGGGGGACTCAAGCCAATCAGAGGAGGGAGTATAATTTTTACAAAACAAATGTATGTATAAATTATCACTCTCTCCTCTCCTCTCCATAAATAGTGACACTAATAGATCCATAGCCTGAGATACGGGAAGGGATGCCATGTTCTACAACAATTCATCTTGTCTGGGAAGGCAGAGTTGGGAAATTGGATCAACTAAGATGCACAGCTATACTTTAGCATCGTCGGGCGTCTCCTGACTATCGTGGTTGAAGGAGTGTTTCTTGTCTAGAAGAGGGTGCTTGTGTGTGTGTTTATGTGTGCATGTGTGTGTTGGCAAGAGAAAGGGAGAGAGAGGCTTACAGTTTAAGGCATGATTGAACCACAAATATGTTTTACTTGGTTGGCACAAAATCTCTACAGTAGGGAACTTTTTACATAAAAGTTTAGATTACCATCTTCTTATAAAGATCTTGAGATCTTTCCTAAGGAGGAAAACAGTAGACTGGAGTCTACAGTGGTTTTGTATAGTGGTTGCCACCTTTAGACAGGTCATAAGCTCTCCAGTCTGCCTCAGTCCCCACCATTCCCTGTTGCCTCAGATCCAATATGTTTCGTTACCTTCCTGGATACAACAGGCAGTTAAGTTTGTGGACCTTAATATAATGAGAGCCACATGCACTAATAATCCAGTGACTTTTCAATCTACTGTCCTTTCAAATTTTGCCCAAGATATAGGCACTGAGGGTGGAGAGAATCTGATTTTCCTGTAAGACTTTTTCTTTTCAGAATCAGTACGACTTACAATTTACTTACATTAGTTGAAACAGAGTCAATATTCTTTTAAAAAGTAAGACAAAATATTTCCAACTTTTCTGCAGTTCTAGTTTTCCTTTGGTATTCTTTTGTGACTTTTCTGAACCAAGCAACTTCTTGGGAGGTATATTAAAAGGTTTAATATTCACAATATAAATCACATCTCTTGTAAATCACAGCACACCACACATTATGTGGTTCTGGAATTTCTGCTAACCACAACTGCCATCTTTGAGCTGACTACAAATGCTGTGTATGTTAGCTACAAAAATCCTCAGCAAAAATATTCCAGGGCTAATAAATGTTATGTTTTTGTATCTTTGCCTTTTTCACTTTACAGTGCTATATCTTTTTATCACAGAAGGGGAAATGTATATATTTCCAACTTCTTCCATTAGTGTTTCTAAACTTGTTAGAGATTAGTATTTTGGGCAGCTCTCCAGCTGACCCACTGCTCAATTCACTTCTGTGCGAGAAGGGGAAGACATGGTAGAGGAATCACTGAGTCACAGAATGTGTGAGCTTAAAGACTTGGCACTGGGAATGTGAAAAGCAGAATTTTGAGAAATTTGCCATATTTTAATAAGTATATTATAAACTATTTTTGATTGCCTGTTTTTTATTGCATACTCAATGTGTGTACCTAATTCAGGAGTCAGTAAATTATGGACCAAGGGCCAATCTAGCCAGCTGCCTTTTTTTGTAAATAAAGTTTTATTGGCACACAGCCACGCCCATTTATTTACATATCATTTGAGACTTCTTTTGTACTACAACAGCACAGTTAAGTAGTTGTAACAGAGGCCAATATGGCCAGCAAAGCAGAAATATTTACTGTGTGGTCCTTTAAGAAAAATTTTGCCAAACTCTGATCTAATTCTCTAACATGGTAGAAAAATGTCATTGTTTGTTAAAAGCATTTTTTTTTAAATGATTAGTTCTCCCAGATTTAAACTCCTGTACTCCTCTTCAGGACTCTTGTGACACTTGAAATTATCTATTCACTGGACATCTTCATACTAAAAGATGCTTAGGGAGCCTCTGTTGGATCTGATTTATCAATTAGGAATGCTTTTAACTGCAAGTAGCAGAATACTTCTAACTGTGGCTTAAACAATGAAGATTTGAATTATCTCATCTAATACGAAGCCTGGATGTTGATGAGTCTAGGTTTGATACAGAGGCCCCAGGGTTGTGCAAACTACAATTGCTATAATCCCAGTGCTAGAACAAGACAGGAAGCTAGTGGATATTCAATAAAAACATGTCAAATGGCAGATGGATGTATTGATGGATGAATGGATATATGATAGACAAAATCTTTCAAATTTAGTTTTATTTGGTCCCCACAGTGGGCATCAGAGGACAGCAAGTAAGGGGTCCTTTGTAGTAAAAATGTGTGGACTTCACTTTGCCTTAACCTCTTCATTTTACAGATTGAGAAAGTGAGGCACAAAAATAGAAGGTTAGATATTACTGTGAATTTTTATGGTTTTTGATTGTCCAACATCCATGTGCCACCTTTCTGGTAACAACTCCTTAATTTTTCTTTTAAGAACCAAGTCTCTAAAACAATGTGATTGAAGTGAGGCAGGTGGCAGCCCTCCCCTCAAAGAGAGCATCTGTCCCGGGATCAGCAATATTCCATCCCCCTGACTTTAGTGATTGGTCCAGAGTTGAGTGCAAGTCCCAAGGTCATACAACCAGAATGAGCATTAAGCTTCAGCAGGTGCTGCCAGAAAAAAAAGAGCATAGGCCAGTCTCTAACAGCCCCTGGTCCATAATATGTGCTCAGCAAATATTTGTTGAATGAATGAATGAATGAGTGAGTGAATATATGAATAAGTAGCATCTTCCTATGCAGAAAGGAAGGGTCCTCAAGGACCAGCTGATCTACTCTCTACAGAGCCAGCCGTAGAATCCCAGTCTCCTGAAAGCAAGTCCAAGGTCTTCTCTGTTCTTCCTTCCTGATCATGGCAGTAGGAATTCCTGATCTTCCGGTGACCATCTTCTGCCTCTGTCAATGGCACTACTTGTTTTCCTCAGTTCATCTGTTTTCTCAAGTCCTTGAATGCTTCCATTTCTTGAAGTGCATCTTGTCTATGTATTTGAATTCCAGTTCTTTTCCATTGCAGCGAAATGAGGAAGATACGAATGACCTTTGTTGCATTACTGTGCCCACTGAGGGACTTAGGATGTCATCCTGGCTCTCCACATTCAGTCCTCTGTCTCCATTCACACCTCTGACCAGGCGCTTCTGGAGGTCTCCCTCCTACATTCCCAAACCCTCCAGTGTGGGCCAGAGCACATCCCTATTCTTATTCCACAATGCAGCTTATTATACCAATGGTCCCCTGGGCTGACTGGTTTTAAGAGGCTCACCTGGACTGTGGAGAACTCTAGATCTTAGACATTCAATGGAGACATCGCCAGGGCCCTTGGGTGTCCAGTGGGCTGTGTGTTGAGATCCCTTCCAGGTTGGGGAATGAGGAAATACAGTGTCTTTCAGAAACAGATGGCATCCAGGTGTAGCTTGCTCGGCTGGGCTCCATCTTGGAACTTCTAATGAATTTTCCAGCTGGGGTGGGTCACAGGCCTTGCATTCTCTTCCACCCCAGCAGGACTGCTGTGGATCTCAGCAGTGGTTGTGTGGGGATGGTATAAGGACTGCTCCTTTTGAAAATATTCCTGAAATTTTCCCCTTCTAGGGAATTGCGAACTATTTTGCACCATGAGGAGCATCATGGAAGAGAATATTTAATTCAAACAAGTAGCTTTCTGAACATTATGCTCTGTGAATTCAACCATCAACCGTTAATTCAAAAGTTTGATGTAAGGAACTTTTAAGTAATATAGATATCTGTTAAGAATACATTTTTTAAATATTCAAATTTTTAAAATTGAAAATCCACTCTGCCACTTACTCACTGTGTATGTAACCTTGAACAAGTTACTGAAACCAGTGGTTCTCAAATGTGGTCCCCAGATCAACAGCAGCAACATCACCTGGGAATTTTTTGAATAAAAATCTTGGGGCCCCTGCCCCAAACCTACTGAATCAGATACTCTAGGGAAAGGAGTCAGCAATCTGTGTTTTAACAAGCCCTACAGGTAATTCTGATGCACACCAAACCACTGAGAACCACTGGCTTAAGCTATTCAATCTGAGTCTCCTTATATGTAAAATGGGAGTAATACGACTTGTCCTCATAAGGTTATTTTAAGGATTAAAATCAATAGGTTTTGCACGTAAAGCACTTAGCACAGTGTCTGGCACTTCTTGTGCACTCGATACATGACAGCTACAATCAACGTTATTGTTATTTTGTTATTATTGGATTTCTTTTCTGGGTGGCCAATGAACTAGTCTATGTCTCTACACATCTACCTGAGAAATAGTGAAGAGGGAATGTATTTTAACATTAATCATTACAACAATAGCTAATTTAGTGAACTCCTACCCTGGGCCAGGCACTTGGCTAATCACTTCATGATCATTGCATTTGATCTTCATTTTAAAAAATGCTAAGACAATGGTGCTATTATTGTCCATCTTTTACAGGTGACAAAACAGCTTAAGTAACTTGCCCAGAATAACACAGGTAGTGAATGAAAGAGCCAGAAAAAGAATTCAGAGAATGAGTCTCCAGAGCCCGGGTTTTAAGCAGACCACCATACTGCCACTCCAAAGTGGTTTGCAAAAGCGACTGTGGGGTGGCCATTTTCATACCTACAGTATCATTGCAAAAATCAGATACTCACTACCACATATGCATTAACATCATAGCTATTGATTAATTATAGAAGAAGCCTCTGGATGAAGTTTTGGCTTGAAATTAGTTCATTTTATAAGAGGACCTTGTAGCCGTCCTCCATGAAGGTCTCCATGATTCTTTATTTCTGCCCAGGCACATTGGTCGTGTGGTCCTGATGGGGGATAATTTGCTGATGACAGGACTAAAGACAGCCTAGCATCTGTCACCAGAGTTGTTCCTTTTGGGTCACACTTTGAGGCACTGATTACCTGAGCCCACAGAATACATTCAAGTATCCATTAGATGAGAGAATCAGCTAGAAAAGAAAAACATGCTTCCTTTACCTACAGAAAGTATATCTTCAGGTGAGGGTTAGAAAGAGGAAATGTGGAAATGTGACCTGTAATTATTGTTAAGTAAGTAATAAGCAGCGGTACTTATTAATATGGGTTTGGGTGCCCAATGATAAATGCCAAATTTATATCATTTTTCAATACCACAAAAAATCTGGCCCATAAAATACTAATGACACCCTATAAAACAATTTAAAAATGGGTAAAATTTTATGTATATCAAAGGAAGTTCAGAACAGGCGGCTGAATTTGTAAAATAAATATATTTAAACACCCATCACATGACGTTCCAGAGTAAAATACATGTTTTTTCAGTGCAGCGTTCACTTCTTCCCAGAGAACTTTTAAGGTACAAATAGGCCAGAAAACCTGCAGGTTTTCTTATCTAAGTGAAGCTAATAAGTTTGTCCTTCATTTGAGAGTTCCTGCCTAAATCTTCGAAGCTGGACCTCAAAGATACTATAAGATGTTCGGTTTAATGTAAAACTTCCCCGTGTCCCTAAAATGACAGTAGCAACAACAGCACCACTGAGCAAACACTACTTTTGTCTTCTGCCTTTTATTTAACTTTTTTTTCCCTCTTCTTAGCTCCACCCCAGCTACAGCTCTTGAAAGGCCTTCTGTCTGTCAGCCATAATGACATCTGCTGGCGGAGACAGGAAGTCATAAATCTGTAGGTCCCCTCTCAACCAAACCTTGTTAATGCTGCCATTTATCACAAGGGCTGGGGTGCCATCTCTGGAGGGCTGGACGCAGAGAGTCCATTTTCTCCCATATCCCTTTCCCAAGAGAGCAACCATTTTAAAAACAGCCACTTTTTCATCTCGCATTTGCAGACCTGAAAGTCAGGCAGATGCAATGTGCAGCTCTTGGAAAGAAGCCACAGTTCCAGGCAACAATATACTCTCCTTGATGTTTCAGAACCGAAGGAAAGCAGTTCTGACCAAATTCTGTCCTTCCTGGTTTTAAATCGGCCCCTAACTGCGTCCAGGAGAGGAACGGAGGTTTCCTCTCTCTGAGCTCCTCTGCCTTCTGTTGAAGGGCAAAACTTGCTACAGTGGGAGTTGAAGGAGGATTATTGAAACTCAGTTACTTTTGCTCTGAGCTAATTCAGGATGATGTTTGGGTTTTATTTCTAAGGAGTTCATTGAGCCCTGAGCCTTGATTCAAGACCTGTGCTTGTGCAGGACATAGTCTAGCTTTTGTTGCTCGAAGTGTGGTCCCTGGAGCAGAAGCATCAGCATCATCCGTTCGAGCTTGTTAGAAATGCAGCATCCCAGGCACTGTACACCCACTTGATCAGAATCTGCATTTGAAGCCAGATCCCCAGATGATTCCTTTATACGTTAAAGTTTGCGAGGCCATGCTCTACCCTGGGGTTCTCAAACCTGGCCCTTATTAACATTTGGGGATAGATCAGTCTTTGTTTGCAAGGACCTTTCCCGTGCACTGTAGGATGTTTGCCAGCATCTCTGGCCTCTACCCGCTAGAAGCCAGTAGCACACCCCTGAATCGTGACAATCAAAAACATCTCCAGACATTGTGACATGTCCCCTGGGAGGAAAAAGCACCCCTGTTGGAACCCTGCAACTCAAAATGTGGTCTGTGAATTCACAGTATCTTGTTAGAAATATACCTTCTCAGACCCCACCCCAGACCTACTATATCTGGATTTCTCGAGATGGAGCCCAGGAATCTATTTTAACTTTGTAGGAGACAATACACAGGTTAAAATTTAAGAATTGTTAAGCTGCGGAGTATAAACAGGGAAAAGCAATGCGGTAACTAGACATTTTGTGATACAAAAGTCCGCGTGGCTGCAGCGTTACTGAGAGGGAGTAATGCATGGTGGATGAATGTACAAGCTAGAGCCATATCAGGAGGGTTTGAATCCAGGCTTCCCCATTTGCTGTCTCCATAGCCTTGGGTAAGTTATCTAACCTCTCTGTGCCTCAGTTTCTTCACATGTAAAATGGGGACAACAAAAGCAGTTTATCTCATCGAATTGTTCTAAGGATTAATAAGTTCATATTTTAAAGTGCTTAGAATAGCTTGTGGCACCAAGTGCTTTGTAAATGTTAACTACTATTATTACCATTTGTTTAATTTATCTGTCTTTCCCTAGACGTTTAAGTTCCTTAAGAACCAGGCAGGACCTTTTTTCCCTGCTGCATCCCCAGCACCCAACCCAGGGCCTGGCATGGAGCAGGTGCTTAATGAACCTTAGTGGGAAAAGAGGGTACACTGAAGGAGAGAAGAAGGCTCTGGCAGGAGCTCTCTGCTGCCAATGGCTAGGACCTGTGCCCTGCCGCCTTTGTACTTTCTGCATGAGGATCTGAGCTTCCCTGATTGGCTTCTGTAAATTGGTGCCCTTGGAAATTAGAGGATTGAACTGATTTAGTATTATCCCTTAGTACAGATTAGATTAAACCTCAGGTACAGCTGAAAGCACTCTGTAAACAATAGTCAATCAACAAATGCTAGAAAAAGAATGAAAAAGCTAAAAATGTGGGAGTACTTTATACGTGTCAGGTATTGTGCTAAGTATTTTATGTTTGGTCACATAATCCTCTTTGAGCCCCTAATGGAATTAGTGATGTAATTATGCCCATTTTACAGATAGGAAAACTGAGGTTCGGAGAGGCTAAATAACTTGCCCAAGGTTATAGTCTTAGTAAATAGTAAAAGTACTTTTCAAATGTAGGTCTGTCTGACTTCAAACCTACATTTACCTTTCTTTCCTAGTGCCTACCTGGGCAGCACACACAGTGATTCTGTGTCCTATATTTTCTATGGACAATGCTAATTTCAAATGTTCTGCTCCCATCTTATGCTTAAGAACACACTTAGGGCTTTCCTGGTGGCGCAGTGGTTGAGAGTCCACCTGCTGATGCAGGGGACACGGGTTCGTGCCCCGGTCTGGGAAGATCCCACATGCCGCAGAGCGGCTGGGCCCGTGAGCCATGGCCGCTGAGCCTGCGTGTCCGGAGCCTGTGCTCCACAACGGGAGAGGCCACAACAGTGAGAGGCCCGCATACTGCAAAAAAAAAACAAACAAAAAAGAACACACTTAGGTGTTGGATCACGTCTACCATCTTGTTTAAAAGCTTGAGCTGTGGTAACAATGAGAACTCTGCTCTGTGCCCCTACTAGACATATAACAAGGAGAGAGACCCCTGCCTCCAGTGAGCACACTTGTGGGGAGAGGGTACACTGACAAAATCAGCGAATGAAAGAGACTTCTAAGCACTAAATACGTTATAAACAATAGGACTAAAACAGAAGGAGCAACTAAAAGAGGCATGGTGTGAAGCTTTCAAATACACTGGGCCTTCGCTAGATCGTTATTGAAGGTCTGCTGTTTATTGAAGTTCTGCTGTGTACCTGGAACTAGGCTAAGTGGAGACATTGCAATGAATAAGACAGTCTTGGTCCTTGCCCATGTGAAGCTCCCAGTTTGGAGGATTCCAATGCAACAGACATCGCCTGGTCCTCGGCCCACTTCTCCACAGTCTGCTTTAACTGCCAGCACCCGTGGTTCTTTGCCTGCAGGGAAGGCCAGGAGAGGCCCTCATCCCAGCTCTCAGGATGGAATGTAGATGGATACCCCAACTCTCTCATACTTCAGAAGGGATATCTCAGAAGTGCATAATCTACACTGACTCCCAGCATTCCCCCAGCAGCATCAAATTGCAATTGCCCGCTGTGATAACCTGCTTGATAACACACCCCTATTGCCTTCATCCTTTTCTTTGTTCACTCCCCCACTTCCCTACTGGAGTTTTCCAGGATTATCTCCCAGATAAACTACTTGCTCTCAAATCTTTATCTTGGGGTGTGTGCTTCTTGGGGAACCAAAAGCAAGACACGCAAACCTTCAAGACACACAAGAGGATTTGCAACAGTCCTGAACTATTCAACCACTTTACGTCTGTGGGTTCCTTAGCTGTGTTGGCCTTCCCAGCAACAGTTAAGGAGAAAAGACAAGCTGTATTGATGGGCAAAAACAGCATCCAGGACAAGTCACTTTGGCATAATCCTAGCAAGCAGGGGTAGAATCTCTTGAAATTTTCAGGACAATAGGACGCTTAATGCCTAATCATAATAGATAAGACATGCTCCCTGATAAGACAGAAAGGTGTTCTCAGAGCGAATTATATCATACTCTATTTGCTTCTGAAAGTTGAGGGGCACCTTTGGGCACACCGTTCTAATGAGTCCAGGGAGGAGAGCTTGATGCACAGTTCAGGTGGCATAAAATATACCGGAGCCCAGAACTTAAAGGCTGCTCGTCACATGGTTTCCAGGCTGTTCCGGTCCTTACATTCACTTAATGTCTTCCTGTGGTTAATGAAGTTGAGCAATGGATTACTGGGCCAGCGACGTGGTCTGGATTCTTCAGCAGCAGCAAAACACTGTCACCAACTGCAAGTAGTCACCTCCAAGGAAAATGTGATCTATGTTCAATCAAGCAGCTCCTGTACCCCAGCCTGCCCACTCAGCAGTTGTCCTGTTTAAAATACACATCGTGCTTAATTGCTGTTGCAAAACGCTACACCTAACCACATCAAAATAGTTCTTAAAAAAAGAGAAGCTAATGACTTTTGGAGGATTTATTCACAGAAGCAAGCTGGCCAATGCCCAAGCATCCCCAAACTTTGTCATCCACCTTAACTGTTTTCAGGGAGCAAATTTCCACCAAGTACAATAAGACATAGTGTCTTCTCTGTTGGTTGAGCAAACCCAGTCTAATGGACTGGGTGTTTCTTTCAGGATGTAAATAAATGAATTAATTCACATTTATCAATGGCTGAAAGGAGAAAATTCAAACTCCATATTATGACCAGTGATGTGCACACTCCCCCCCCACCGCCCACCATGACTCACCTCTCTTGCCTCCTTTCTGCTCCCCTTTCCCCGGGCTGGCTGGCTCTCTCAACCTGGGACCTGGCAGCTGCATTTTTGTGTTTTAGAAGCAGAGAAATCGCTTCCAATTTCAGGCTTTGGCTCCTGGTTGGCTGCTTTGTGCCTTCCAGATCTCAGTTTAAATGGTATCTTCTCAGAAAGGCTTTCCATGACCCCCACCCTGAGTGGACCCTGCCCCCTGAACTGTCTGTCACAACACCCTGCTTTACCCTTGCGATCACTCTCCACGATCCATCTGCCATGTCCTCTTGTCCAGTTCTCCCCTTCACCGTGATGCTGTTACCAGGTGTCATGGGAGGGTAGGAAATAACCAGAGATTGCTACCTTAAAGTTTTCCCAAAACAGTTACCGGAAGAGAGAGATCCTGAGTGAGTTAAATGACAGAAGAGGAAGGCAATGAATTATATCCTCAAGGGCAAAATCGTATGGTACACTGGCTCTCAAACTTGGCGGCATATTGGAATCATCTGGGAGCTTTAAAAAATACTGATGGCTGGATCCCGCCCTCACAGACTGATGTAATGAGTCTGGGGTAAGACCTGGGCATTGGGATTTTAAAAATCACCCCAGTTGATTATAATATGCCTCAAAGTTTGAGAACACTGCTTTTTTTAATTGAAGCATTATGTACAGATAAGGAAGTGCACAAATCAAAAGCATGCTGCTGAATTAATTTTCACAGACTGAACACACTAGCATAACCAGCACCCCAGTTATGAACAATACCAGCCCCTCAGAAGCTCCTCATATCCACTGTCAAAGGTAACCTACCCGATATTCAAGGTGAGTTCTGTCTGCCTGTATGCTCATATATTTGGAGTCGTACTCTACATTGAGTCTCTTTGTTTGGGGAAGATATGGACTAGAGAAGTTTGAATCACATGGGATCCACCCTGGAAGGCTTCCTGAAAGAGGCAGTAATTAAGGGAGGATCTGAAGGAGGCAATAAGTGAGAGAGAGGGAAGAGAAAAGAGGGAGGGAAGTTGGGGAGGGGAGGACAGCATCAACTGGAAAGAGGCACACAGGCTGAAAGGCTATACAGCCCGATCTAACAAAAGCCCTAAGATATTTTTAAAGTTTATCCTTCCTTGCAAGTATGCTTAGCTCGGTATTCAAGCATTCCACAGATTTTTACTGAACACCAATCCTGCCCTGGACTTGGAGATATATAGGTGATAGAACTTATGTTTTAATTAGGGGAGACAGAAAATAAAGAGGCAAGTACATGAAATTACTTACATGTGGTTGTAAGTGCCATGAAGGGTGAGAGAAAGAGTGGGACAGATAGGGTGGGCAGAAGGCAGTGATGTTTGAGTTGAGAGTAAAGAGGAAAAACAGATCTGGGGGGAGGAATCTTGCTGGAGGGAAGAGTAAATGCAAAAGCCCTGAAACTTGTACGGGAGACACGACAGAAACTAAGACGCTCAAGAATTTCACAGGCTGCCCCAGTGTCCCAACAATCAGGGCAGTGACTAGCGTAAGGTGGGCACTCAGAGAATATTTGCTTTAATTGCATTGGGTTGCAGTCCAGCAGTAAGACAGGCAAACGACACCCCCGCCAAAAATATAATACAATAGATATGTGCTTTAATGGGGCATTCATGGGCCACTAAGGGTGCATTGAAAAGGCTCCTCAACCACCCTTTTGAGGGAATCCAAGAATAGATGCCTGTCCCTTGCATGCAGCAACTTCTACTAACTTGATTCACTTGTTACAAAATTCAACCCTTGCACAGGGAAGGTTTCAGTGCCTGGCACCTTATCAGAATCACCTGGGAACTTTCAAAATTTCAGATTTTCTGGCTCCACCCTGGGATCTAATTTAGTCAGTCTGGGGTGGGGCCTGTGCTTCTCTATCTTACCAAAAAAATCCCCGGGTGATTTTGATGTTGAGTCAGTGTGGGAATAAGTGCTCTGGAAGGTATGGTTGAGTCATTCCAATCAGCTCATGCCTTTACACATCCCAGAGTTTGAGGGTTGGATCATAGGATGCTAAGTTCCCTGGAGACTTAAACATAGCATTATTCCAAGCCACCAACTCTTGGAAGAAGTTTCCGGAAGTGCCAGAGTCTGTGGTTTAGTATTTTACAGATTCTAGACGTGCCCATACCACCTTCCTCACATTTTGCCATCTTCACATCCCACCTGAACCACTATTTACGCTCTGTTGTTCCTTAAGTGTATTTATTTGTAAAACCCATGAATTATATTAAACTTTAGATTGCTACCATAAATGGAGAGCAGTATCTTTCTCTAAGACAGAGGTAAACAAAGTGAATTCAATAAAAAAAAAATTTAAAAAAAGTCTAGCCAGAGGCGGGTGTCCCCTTCCTCCCTCACCGCTCCACGTGCATCCCTCCCGAAGCTGTGCGCTCGGTCGAAGAGGACGACCTTCCCCGATAGAGGAGGACCGTTCTTCGGTCAAGGGTATACGAGTAGCTGAGCTCCCCTGCTAGAACCTCCAAACAAGCTCTCAAGGTCCATTTGTAGGAGAACGTAGGGTAGTCAAGCTTCCAAGACTCCAGACACATCCAAATGAGGCGCTGCACGTGGCAGTCTGCCTTTAAAAAAAAAAAGAAAAAAAAAAAGCCTAGCCAGGTATTCTTACCTCTCCTAAGCTTCTGAGTCAGAGATCTGTGGCTTCTTGGTTGAAAATAAAAGTTAGCAAGTGATAGGCACAAAAGACATCCTAGCACCAAACGGACACTTCCTCAGATTGAAAGGGAATAAAAACCTTTTCACTATGTGATTCGACATTTTTCAATGTTATGTCTACACCACTGAATGCCATCTGGGTACCACTGTGTTATGCATCCACCGGGATAGCCAAAATCTTTGTTGATAACCAAGCTATATACTCTACAGTAGTAGCAGTAGGAAAAAACAAATTAATGAAGGAACACTCTATAAGTGTGGACCCAAGAATGAGTTCGTAGCCAGCTAAAAGAAAGTTTTTGCAGAAGATATTGTGAGCTCCCCCTCCCCGACTATATAACCACCTACTGAGAAAGAGGCAAGAGTGGAGGTAAAATTCGAGAAGAATCCTGGAGAGCAGCTAGGAGAGGTTCTGTAGCACAGAGTCAACTACTTCTGCCTATTTCCCTCCTGATTTACTCCAAGACTGGGTCCAGCTCCTGAACTCCCTCTTTCCTAGCTCCCAATCTCTTGGATGCCATTTTACAGATGTTTTCTGAAGGCAAGGATCCTATCTTATGCATTCTAGCATCTCCTGTGCTCAGGGCAGTACCAGGCACCTAACACAGTAGATATTTGTTAAATGATTGAATGGAATGCAAAGGCCCAATCAACGGGCATAGGGCTTCTGCGGAATATGGCAGATTCAAGGTGAGCTTACTGCAACCTTGGTCTTCTTTCTGTCCAGGCCTAATTCTGTACCTCCTGATCCTATAACTGTGGGTCCTTAATGACACGACTGTGGGGTTTTCACTCAATAAGCTGTGGTTCCTATCACAGAGCTCCATCAAGGTGTGTTGGGTAATTAGAATTAATTAGTACTAATACCCCTTTTGCTGACATAGCCAACTATGAAGTGGGGTTTTCTCTGCCTCAGTTGCCTAAGGACTAGGCTGGGATTGGGTGGGGCTGGTAATGGGTGGAGGCTGCCTGGGTGATTTAGGGTAAGTGAATTAACAATTTGTACCATATACGTGAGAGGGAGAAATGAGCATTTGCCCCTGTGCAGGGATGTTAAAAATGATTAAACAGCGCTTTGCAAAGAGTGACAATGACATCTTGCAGCTGACTGGTAGGATGGACAAAGTTTCCTATGGCCCAAAAGAACTGTTTAGAAAAATATTTGTGGGATGGGTCACCCTTGGTAATTCCCCATGAGCGAGGGCAAAAGTGACAGGTAGGTTGTAGGCAGAAGGCGCCACAGATCAGGCCTCATGTGCAGTGAGTACATGGCAGGGCGGGAGTGAGGAGTGGGCACTGGTGAAACCCGTCACCATGACCACAGGAACAGTGTCACCCCTTGAACTCCTAAATTATTGTAATTATTACTTTAATATCTAAGCCTGAGTTGGCTCTGTAGTTAGCAATTTGGGGTAGGTCTGATTCCAGAAGAACAAGGGCTTTTTTAGCAGAAGTTTTTAAACCGGAATGAGCAGGAGATTGACCTGTGGGGTTGGGAGTCGTTTGATCAAAATGCAGATTCCAAAGCCCTTATCCAGAAGTTTCTGATTTAGAAGGTCAAGGGCAGTGGGCCCTAGAAGGTTCTGATTAGGAGATCTAGGCATGACTTTACCTCCTGGGTGACTTTGGGCAACGTCTGGATACAAGTTTGGTTGACACAACTAGGGTGGAAGAGTCTGGCATCTAGTGGGTAGAGACCAGACATGCTGCTAAACATCCTACAATGCACAATGGCCTCCACAGCAAAGAATTATGGCCTCAAAAGGTCAACAGTGCCAGGGTTAGAACATTTTCTTCTAGAGTAAGGCCTAAGAATGTGCATTTAATAGGGGCCTCAGGGCATTTTAATGCAGGAAGGAGAAGCCCTTGGAAAGACTCAGACAATGCCTGGCTTTCTATTCTAGAGACGTGCTGTCAGAGTTCCCTTTTTGTCTAACTCCTCCATATTTAGGACTCAGCTTTGACTTGACTCTCCCCAGGAAGCCCTACCTGGTAACTAAACATCCTCCCTTCCTCCAAGTCCAGGTTAACGGCCCCCCCCCTTCTAAGTACAACCCCTGTCCCAGCAGGCCTCACTTGCCCCTTTAATTGTCTCTCCAACTGGAACAAGAGTCCCTTGAGGGCAGGGTCCATGTTCAGCCTGTCCCCAACAGCTCAAAAGGTACCTGGCCCATATCAGGGCTCCATTGTCACATGCTGGCTCAAATGACATCTCCTGCATTGAGGCTAGAGCTACCCCCTCTTTCGGACACTGTCAGAGAACCCTCTTGTAACAAATTCTTGGAGCTTTTCACTCTGAAATTATCTTATTGGTTTGCTTACCTTTCATTCATTCAAATATTTTATTGGGCACCTACTACATGTTGTGATCTTTGCCATCACTGGGAATATAAAACCCCTCCTCCCAACAGAACTTATATTCTACAGGGGAAATTTGGACAATAAAAGTCGAAAACCGTATATAATATATGTGATAATATGTGTGACATTGGTAAGCCCAGTAGAGAAAAATAAAATAGAGAAATGGAATGGGGGAGTGGAGATGTGTGTGTGAAACTTTAAGTAAGGTTGGCCTCTGGGAGAAGGTGACATTTAAGCAAAGACTGGATATGTGGGGGCGACTTGCCTGCTCCTCCTTAGAACACAAACACTGAGAGGGCCGGGATCTTCCCTTTCTGTATGGCTGCTGTGTCTCCAGAATAGGCACATAGTAGGTGCTCAATAAATCTTATTTAAACAAAACAAAAAGAGGACTGTGATTAAACCATCAAGGAGACAGATGGGAGATGCTTGTTTTTATGACCGTCCAGGGACTAGCAGGAAGGTGGGAGAGGCAAGGGCATTAAATTTAAGGCGGTGGGGAGGACATCTCTGTGGTTAGATTAAGAGATTTAGAGGATGGTGGTCATCACTCCAAGGTGCCCACCCCGTTCCCTGCCCAAAAGGAACATCAGTTCTCATGCTCCTAATATGGTTAATGGTCCTGTTAATGGTCCCTGCGGCTCAGCTCACCTGGCCCCCTGCGTCTCCTGCCATCACCCCGCCCCCTTTCTTCCACATCCCCTCCCTTCTTCACGCCTCCCCCAAGGGGTGTCCCCGAGCCCCGGGGCGGGGGTGGAAGGGGGGTGGCGCGTCACCGCACCAGAGAAGAGGGCGCACGGCGGAGCCAGCCCCGGTGGCACGCCCGGGTCCCCGCCCCCAGCCCTGCTCCCCGGCAGGACACTGTCCCTTTAATAGACTCCCTGTGCCTGGCGTTCTGCGGCTGGGGAGTAAATTTCTCCCTGTCATCAGGTCGCGGGGAGAGGAGGAGGAGGAGGAGTTTGTTAATGTTCAGTTTGTTCAACGGGATCGATGTTTGCTGGCATCGCCTCGCCCTGTCTTGTGTGTGTGTGAGAGTGTGTGTGCGTGTGCGTGTGTGTGTGTGTGTGCATATGTGGGGGGTGTGAGTGTGTGTGTGAGAGGAAGCGAGAGTGCGTGCGTGCGTGTGAGTGTGTGAGTGTGTGTGAGTGTGTGTGTGTGTGTGTGTGTGTGAATTCCAGATTTTCTGTCTCTCCCAGACCCGCTCCTGTCCTCAGCATATCACTCGCAGACGGGGATCCGACAGCAGCCACAAACCTGCAGTGAGTGGTCTCTCTGCCCCCGGCGCGAATCCGCCATAGAGATCGGCGAGGAGGAGGAGGAGGAGGAGGAGGAGGAGGAGGAGGGAAATAGGAGAAGGAAGAAGAAAGAGAAGAAGAAACCACTACCTTCCCAGGATTGCCTCTTTTTTTTTTTTTTTCCTTATCTTTACGCGCGCGTGTGCGTCCCTCGTCCCTTCCATCCGAACCCGGTCTTGGATGTTTAATAAAGAAATCAAGTGTCTCAACAGTCACCAAAAAAAAAAAAAAAAAAACCAAACAAACAAACAAAAAATTCCAAAAAGCCAAAACAAAAAGAGAGAAAGAGAGAGGAAAAAAAATCCAAAACAAACAAACAAACAAGGCAGAACCAACCTCTACTTCCAACCAGCCGGCACAGCCGTCCGTGTCTGCCACCCAGAGAGGGGGGTCTCTGGCCCGTGGTGGAGGAGTTGCAGGGGGGATCGTCAGGGGGACAGAGGCCGAGTGACGCCCTAGGAGCCACCGGGCAGGAGGCGGAGGAGACCCAGAGAGGCGAGAGAGACCGCGGGCCCCCGCGCGCGGCTCGGGGCTGGGGCGCCAGAAGTGGGACTGGAGCGAAGTAGAGCGATGCCAAGGAGGAAACAGCAGGCACCCAAGCGGGCGGCAGGTAAGAGAAACGGCTCCGCTTCGGGGCTGTCCGGCCGGGCTGCCCGGTGCGCCGAGCTCCTCGCCCGCCCTCCTCGCCCCGGGTGCCCCAGGACGCCACCCCCCTCGGCTTTCGGGGGAGTTCGCTCCGGGTGCCCCTCTCTGCCCGGCTCAGAACCCCATCCTCTCTCGCCTTCTCCAGTCTCCCAAATCCTCCCCTTTCCAGGCTCCGATTGGGGGTGTTGGGGGAAGCTATCCCACCAAGCCTTCCCTCCTTAAACTTTTTTTCCTCCACCCTTTACCCCACCCCTAACTTTCTCCCAGTCTGCTTCTTGCCTCTCGGGCCAAAGTTGGGTTGAGGATTTGGGGTGCGGAGTGGGGAGACAGTCCTTCCACCCCCGCATCCCTCCGCGTGGTCAGTGCCAGTGGCTTCTGGCCTCGAGGGACAGCGTCTCCTCTGGCTGGGGTTTGGGACGCTGAAGTGTGAGCAGTGACCCAGCCCCGGGCTGCAAGGCTGGCTTTGGGGCGAGCCATAGGAGTTTAGCTTTGATCACCAAGGTGGAAAAAGCCACCCCAGGAAACGAACCTTTGAATATGTTTTCTAAGAGGATCCACGTTTGGAAATCTAATCAACACTCTCCCTTCTCCTAAAAAAGGGGAAGAAAAATGCCCCTTTAATATTGAAACAGCTCTGGATTTCCTTTGCCCAGAGTGAGTTACAAACTTTGTAAATGGATTTGTATGGTAGGAACTATCCCATGTGAATTCTTACTTACCACCCCTCCTCCAAAAGAGAAAAGAAAAAGAGAGGAACAGGTTAGTGGATCAGTACATTAGATCTTGTAGAGGATTTTTTTTTTTTTCCTTTTGGGTTGCTTAATTGCTTTTTTAATAGTATGCTGGGGTTTTGCTTCTCGGAAGTGTGATATGAAAGTTCATTTTTCTCCTCCCAGACCCACCCACTGAAAAGTCAGCTTTCCACTTGATTGCTAGTTTTGGTTTGACATTTGATTGATCACCTGTCATCTCGCTGCCTTTGATCTATTCATTCTTGATATATATCAATAAATCACTCACCATGGTAACTCAGAGTGCCAGTGACGCAAGCCTTGCCCTCTAGATTCAGAGCCAGACATGCACAATTATTATCTTGTTTGGCTTTTAATGTGGGCGTTTTTACTTCTTTGTGTCCTTCAGTTGAATCGGGCTTTAGCAAAAAGCTTAAGTTTTTTTCCCCCTTCTTTCTGTCTTTACCCGCATGCTTTAGGCAGCATCAGTTAAGGCGGGTCTTCTGCAGAGCCCCCCACAATATTTCCTTCTGTTCCAACTCGAGCGAAACATTAGGGAGAAGAAGTTCGGTGGAACACTTTCATAAACTTTGAAAAGCCACCCTCAGAGCAAATCCAAAGTTAGTCACAAATCTGGGCAAAGTGGGTGTTTGTGTCTGAACATGCTGGACCACCAAGCTCATCCTCCATCGTGGCCTGATTCCAGCACGAATGGCAGTACATGTGCTTTGAGATATCCACAATTATCTTCCCTTCTGAGCGCAGATCCGTAACCGTGTATAGATTGATTCAAATTGCATGGGGAAATATCATTTACAAAGCTTTGATTCATGTATTTCCAAGAGCAAAATAATTTAGGTATTTTTAGTACCGTATCTATTTAGAACTTGCCTAGTCAATGAGGTACTCTTTTTTCAACTCTAGCTACCTCTTTTGCAAACAGTTTCTTCCTCCTACCCCTGTCCCTTTCTACATTTAACTCACTTATTTTTTAAAACTTAGATTGCTTTGCAATCTGAACAGCACTGGGGTGTGCACTGGCCTTTTAGACTCAGGAAGACTGAGCCTGCTTCTTCCAGTTCTAGCAACATAAATTTAAGTATAGATAGATTATTAGAGATAGCGTCCTTATTGTTGTCCCAAAAGAGAACCCTGGGCAACAGTCCAGCAAGAAGTGATACTGCCCTGAAAATTACTCTTTTTTTTCCCCCTGTTGTTCCGGTAAAGGCCAACAACTAGGCAGTAATTTAAATTACCAGAATGACTAGACATGTCTCCTTTGGTCAGCTCATTACAAAAAGTGCATTGCTCAGAACTGCACTACTTTGATTATAATTATGCTCTGATCAATGAGGATCCAGGTGTACGTAACACAATGCTGTATCACATTATTTAAATTAGATCCTTTTCATTAAGCTGGTGTCTGTTGGAGCTAGCTTATCTATTTACTGTAGTGTTTGTATGTGTATGTGTGTGTTAGAAAGTTCTGACTGTAGTTTCAGTTTTCTGGCCTATTGTGTTCCTAGCGTCTTTATGTGTCTGTTTTCGTGGCTTTTATTATTTTCACTGGAAGAAGTGGAAGCCCTTGTGAAGCTGAAAGGGAATAATTCATTTTGTACACAATGAGGCCCCTCTTACGGTATTTATTTACTCACATATTACTAAAGCAGGTATTTTTTCATGTAATATTTCTTTCATCTGAAGTCATCGATGCTGTACTCTGTTTTAGCTGATGTGGTTATTCACAAGTAAAGTTAGCCACTTGGAGATTCTTTAGCCAGTTAACATCCGGGGAGAAGAACAAGGTGGGTTCTAGGATTGTGGCCATAGTAACTTTTATCACTGCTTAAAATTAAACAATGCACAACTGTAAGTAATTATTCCCATGGGCTGATGTTGAAAGCTTGATTTCTAGCTTGATGAATGAATAATGTAACATCGAAAAAGCCTGTGAGTGAATCAGAACTGAGACTCTCTTTCCCAAGAATTGTTTGAGGCAATTTGATTCCTTTGCATTATTAGTTTTAAGTTCCACGTTCCAAGGAATCAATTATGGAACTTTCTAATAAAGCAGGTATGCGGTTAGAATGAGCGAGATGATATTATAAGTGATGGGGGACGTTAGTCTTTATTGGTTATATTCCTCCCTCCTTTAAGGGAAGGGCTGTGAGGTAGGCAGTTCTCTTTAAGGAGACAGCTAAGTCAGAACACTTCCCTCCGAAATGTCATTCTCCCTGGCTTTCTAAAGCTATGCTATTCTACCATACTATTACTTCGGGCAAGGAAGAAAGTTTAGAAAGCAGCCTACAGTACCCCAAGGGTCTGTGTATGTATGAGTGAGTGTGCTTGCTTCCTTGGATGTATATTTCACTCACCACTAAAACGTACCTACTTTTACCTGAAAATATTGCAGGATTCTGTACCAGCATCTTTTCTCCCTATGCATTGTAGGGAAGATAGAGAAGATGGCAGAAAGGTAAAATAAAACAGAACCGTGTTTTGATTTGTTTGTGTTTTGCAAGACGCAGAGTAGTTAAAAATTTTAAACTGTAGACTTACACTGTAACCCTTCTGTTTTCTACCATCTATCACAGCCTCTGTACATACACATGTGTAATATATATTTTATTTCACCATCCTGAACTCTTGTTTTTATATAATGCCAGCCAATTACGATAGGATGCAAAATCTTTGGGCATCATATACATATGAATATCTAATGTATATATAAATTATAGGCGTCTGCTCCGGCCTACTCAAAGAGATTAAATGTTTTCTTCTTGCTGACTCTCAGAAGCTATTTGATAATCCAGATCTGAGGAAAGTCTTGCAGGAGAGAACAGCTCCCTCAATTTATTTTGTTTATTTAATATGGAGATGAATAATGCAGATTTTGTTTTCATGAATGTCCTTGTGTGGCAGTAAACATTAGACTATTAGCAATCATTACTTAAAAGTTGCAATTTGCACCTTAATAGCACAGGTTGTTTACACGGGAAACATATTCAGCAGGGACAATTCGGAATACTGCAGTGGAGTGTAGAGATGACCTGAGCGATCTCCTTTTCAACCTCCTGATGACGATGACTGGATTAGTGGGCAAGGTTTCAGCAGTGTAAACCAGCAGGGCAGGGAGGGGTCAGTCAGCTCAGGGTGAAGTTTACCTTTAATTCACTGGCAAGTGGAATGGGGTTCAAGAGAATAGGTATCAGGGTGGAGTCCCGACCCTGGCACTCTTACTTTGTTTAAGCACAGTTCAGAGAGACAAGTTCCCATCTTGAAGATTTAAATACCGCATGCTATAGACCCCTTCACTTACACAAACAGTATGATTTTTAACAGATGAATGGGAAAAATAAATACACACCCCCACCGCCAAAGGGGCTCAGCAGTGTGAACTGTTCAGGCTATTCTTGTTATTTAAGGCAGATCCCTGAAAAAAGAAAGGACAGGTACCTTGAAATCACATCCTCCACACAGTGTTTTGGATAGAAATTGATTGCTTAACTGGTCCTTTTCCCACTCCCCTCATGATTTCCTTCTCCTTCCTCTCCCCTCATCCTTAAAGACCCAGATGGAATGGGACATCTCAAAAGCCCATTTGTTTTAGGCATTTATTGATTTCATTTTTAATCTGCCATATCAGGACACAATACATTAACCCTAATCAGCAGACTGCAAGTGATAGGGAGTTCTGGTGGAAGCCAGGTAAGGAAGAGGGGCCGTGAGAAACTTCTCGACAATGAAAATCTTCTTGAGGCTTGGGGGTTGGAGATCAGAGGTGACTTTTGAGGAGGGTAGAAGCATTCCTCAGAAATACTCTGCATTTATTTTTCTCCCACCTTACATTTATTTTTCTCCCAGTCACCTCGATTCTATTGCTACCATTCGGGAAACCTTCACACCCAACAAATACCTCCTAGGCATCTTTAGCAGAGCTGTCCCTGGAAACATCTTGCCTTTTGTCACATTCTCCAACAGAGGCTTATGCTTTCATTTCATCCCAGCTGACTTCTCACTCATTTGACGGAATTTCTCCAACTGGATAATACCTGGGCTGATCTATTTATCTTTCCAGTGGCTTGGGAATTGTACTCTCAATTGAGCAGGTTTTAAAGGGGCACTGAGCCTGGCATTATTTAAGGCCACTGAAATGATGCACTTCTGCTCATCACTGCAGCTGAGCTTAGGGAAATCAGCCAGGAAGAAAACCTAGGCCCTGTTCGTGTTTGTGCCGGGTCTGTAATTAGCTGACACGAGTTCAGTGTCCTGAGTGGTGCTTCCCTTCCATCACTGTATCTGTACCATCAATTTTATTTAAGTACGTCATGGTCTGGGAAGACTCAGCCACTATTTCAAAGGCAGTGTCTGTGTCCACCCAAGTCCCCCTTAAAAAACACAAAATTGCCTAACAAATTCTATATTAAGACCAGGCATACACAGAGTATCATTTTCGTTTGATGCAAAGTCAGTTGGAAACGCATTAAACTAACAGAGAGTGTCTTGCATCGCTTCCCTGAAGCAGTGCTTTTTCATTACATATTTAATTACAACAAATTGAGAGACTTTATATAAAAAAAAATCACAGTGGTATTAAAAGAAGCTTGGCACACAAATAATTTTATTGTTTCACAAGTTGACAATGCTGCTTTATTTTTATTTCTTTGGGAGAAATTCATTTTCATTTTCTAATGTTGGGATAAATACAGAATGTCTCCCCTACAGTCTGTATCAGGGAGATCTCATCCTTCTACTTTCCTAGAACCTTTTCACCCTGGAAGAGGGTTTTTTAAAATCTGTCTTTCAGTAATTTGTAACAATTTGTATGTTTAAAATTATTTTAAGTTTTCTGAGTTCCATTTAAAGTTAGAAATTCTCCTGTTTCTGAGGGTGACCTTTGGCAAGCAGCTCTTCCATTATGAACGAGCTTAGTCATTCTAACCACATAAGAAATAGCTTGTTGAGAGTGTTTGCTTGATTACCTGGATATTGCAGGGAGAAAAAACACCCTACAGTTACAGGCCTCTAGCATACGACACTGTTTTCACTGGATTTATCATTTCTTTTTTTTTTTTTTTTTTTCCTGCTACTGACCTGTCAGTCACTTGTTTCAGGAACTTTTTTTCAGAAGGGATAGGCTTAACGTTGAAAGTCGGTTTCAAGATACACTGGGTCTTTAAGAAATGATAATAAAAAATAGAGACTTTAGAGACCAAATATCCACTTCTGGGCGATGTCTGCAAACTCAGAGGATTTTCCTCTAACTTGGACATGCATCTGGAGTGTCTTCAGCAGCGTGGCCGTACTTGTGTTACTCGTTTTGCCAGAGGGTAACCGTCAGACTCAAGTCCTTTCCAAAGATATTGAATACATACACAGCCACACAGAGAAGAAATCTCAGATGCATGTGGGAATTGCCGATATATTTGTTTCCAAAGCAAACTCCATGGGTGAAATGATTAAATAATTTAGACGGATTCGAAAGTCATTAAAACAGCCAGGTGGAATTTCCAATTGTTGCCTCTTTCGGTCTTTTGTGTTTCCCCTACAGAAAAAGATGTCCTCTGGGCATTCTCAAACATTTTGTGATGCCAAAGTGATGCCTAAAATTGTTTAAAATTTTAGAAATTAAAATTCAGGAGGCACGGCCAGCTAATCCTATTATTAATATATCAGTATTATTTAGCTATGCTTAACAACAGGGAATGCACAATGCAAAAGTTTTAGAGATAATGAGCTTAGAGAAATTACATGGGGAAAAAAATACCTGGATCATATTTGAAAGGATTTGTCTTGAATTTTGCACATCTAAATGAGTTTCCTTTCCATTTGTGTTAATTAAAAAAAATAGTTTCAATATCCCTATAACTACTACCCAACCTGAAGCAGGGTCTAACAAAGCTCTCTCTGGATGTACAAAAATATAGGACGTTGTAATGCACATCCCCTTTTTAAAAACAGTTTTAGAAAACCAAATATGGGCTTGAAAACTAAAAGCAAAACCTCAACAAGATCTATAACACAGCCAGCTCAGGGTTCAAGATCGAAAACTTTGTTTCGGCAGGGTAAGAAGAAAATAGCGTTGCACTTTAACTGCACATCTCCCCCCTGGCACAGGAGAGGCAGTGAAGCAGGGAAGATTTTTAAGGAGCTTTTTAGCTCTTCTGCATCTCTCTCCAAAGACTAATTTAATGGAAAAGCTGTAGTGTCCGTTTATGCCAAAGGAAAAACCTCATGTTTCCGTAAAGCTGCTAGGCGCTAAGGTGGGTTTTTAAAGAAGGCCAGCGTGCTGCAGTTTCCTTTAGTACAAAAATTAAGATCACTGGTCTTAATTAGTTGAGTGCTTTCAGAATTGAATGAATACTCTGAAATCACCCCTGAGCTTTCTTCTTCAAGCTACATCTAAGTCATTTCTGTGGAAATTATACAGTTTAGATATTAAGGTGGGCAGAACACAGTTACTGTTGTTTTTTAATTTAATTAATTAATTTATTTTTGGCTGCGTTGGGTCTTTGTTGCTGAGCGCGGGCTTTCTCTAGTTGTGGCGAGCGGGGGCTACTCTTCCTTGCGGTGTGCGGGCTTCTCATAGCGGTGGCTTCTCTTGTTGCGGAGCGCGGGCTCTAGGCACACGGGCTTCAGTGGTTGTGGCTCGCGGGCTCAGTAGTTGTGGCTCGCGGACTCTAGAGCGCAGGCTCAGTAGTTGTGGCGCACGGGCTTAGTTGCTCCGTGGCATGTGGGATCTTCCCGGATCAGGGCTTGAACCCGTGTCCCCTGCATTGGCAGGCGGATTCGTAACCACTGCGCCACCAGGGAAGTCCCCACGTTATTATTTTTAATGAAAATAGTTACAAAGTGCAGAATGAGATAAAAACAGAGTTGGCAGCGGCCATTCTGTTTGTAATGAATCTAGAAGAAACTTCCTTAAATGTTTTTCCGCGCCATGAAAAATCCATGAAATCTGGTGATTGGTGACGTGGGAGATACAAAAAGAAGACAGAAGGTCAAGATCTTCTGTAGGGGAGATTTGTGTAAGCAGGAGCAGCAGCATATACATATTTCTATATAAACTGCAAGGGGCTGACTTTAAATCACTTCAATTAATCAGATCTGTAGACTTTTCTATGTATTTAGAAGCCTCTCTCTTATACCCCAGGGAGATATGAATAGCTTCTGGGCCAAGATGATGCTGTAGAGAAGAGTTAAATCTATTCTGTGTGTTCGGTACCACTTGGTACAGAAAAAATGCCGAAATGAAAAGCTATATAAGCACGTTTTATATCAGAATTGCCTTTAGCTATTTTCCTTTATTAGAAAGTTGGGTTTGTAGCTGTGCGCTTCTTCTTGCTTTCTCCCTTGGGATTAGGTTTTGGACTGTGGATGGAACCGTGGAATAGGAGGAAATGACTTCGGTTCTGGTTACAGCTCTGCCACCCTACTTAACTGGCCCTGGGCAAGCTCAAGAGATAACCTTACTCAAACAATAAGAATGTAAGTTCAGGAGTCAGACTGACCCAAGTTCAAATCCTTGGGTCTACTTTTTTGGATGTGTATGCTTGGACCAGCTGCTCAAATCTCCTCATTTTCCAACCTACAAGATGGGGGTAATCATAGTTCTTCTTAAGGTTCAGGATTTTGGAAAGGACGCTGTGAGTCCTGAGCTGAGAGAATGCACTAAAACTGCTAGGGGCCACACCTAACAGAGCTAGTGTATCTTTGCCCCAAATAACCAGACCATGAAAAATGTATACCAGAAGGGAAATGAGGAACCTGCCAATTATTATGGGACCAGGAGTTCAGGGTCAAAAGAAATCAGACTTGGATGCGTTTTGATTTTTAAAACTGGAAATATAATTACTGAGTAGTGTTTTAGCCTTTTCTGAGAAAAACTCATACTGGATGGGTTGGAGCCCTGCCCCAGCTCAAAAAAAAAAAATTGTTTCTTTCCCAAGGAATAGTAATTATAGCACCAGCAACAACAAACATAACAACAACAGCAATAATGATATCTGCCACTACCTAAGTGCTTATTATATGCCAGGCATTTTACCAAGTGCTGTATGAATTTTACAGTCATTCATTCAAGCGGCAGTTATTTCTTGAGTTCTTACTACATGCCAGGTCCTGTTCTGGTCACCTGGATCCTCAAGGTTAATGGGATGGGTGTGGTCCCTGGGGATCTTACCCTCCAGTTCGGGGAAGCAAGAGAACATACAAGTAATTTAATAAAGGAAAAAAGATAACTTTCATATAGAAAAAAGCTCTATGATGACAATTGTTTTATGAACACAAACATGTGAGAACAGGGTTGGGGCAACAATGGTGTGGATGGTCAGAGGAGACCTGCCAGAGGAGGGAACATCTGAGTGGAGTCTCGCAACATTCCTGAGTTAGATGCTAGCATCCTCGTTATTTTACTGATGGGGATCTGCGTAACCTGCAGAGCGATTCATCCAAGGTCATGCAGCGACCGAGGTTGGTTTGAAACTTTCTGCTTCCAAGACCCATGCACATAATCTGTTGTGGTAGTTTACCTAGAAGAGTCATAGTGATTTGCCAAGGAAGGACCCTCAGTTCCTGTTATTTTTCCATTGCATCTGTTGTGATGTCTAAACCTGGCGGGGGGGAGGGTACTGAGAACACTGACAGAGGATGCCGCCTTTTGTGGCGTCTCCAACTGGAACCTTAGTGCCATCTGCCATGTATAAAGTCAGCTCTTCCTCTTCGTGTGTATGTGTGTGCATCCGTGTGTTCATTCACCCAACAGATGTTGACTGTTCATCTACTGTGTGCTAAGCATTGATCTTCGTGCTGGAATGTTGCAGTAGGAAAAGTCCCTACCCCCACCCAGCTAATACTCTTGTGGGTGAGACCAAAAAGCCAACGAACAAATAAATATATAATATTGAATAGTTCTAATGGCATTTCATAAAAATGAATCGGGATGAGTAGGTTAGAGAGGGATGGAAGGTTGCCATTTTACCTAGAATGGTTGGGGGTAGTATTAATTAGGTGGTGACATTTGATCAGACCTGAATAGAAAATGAAGAACTAGACGAGCATAGATCTGGGAGAAGCGTTCCAGGAAGATGAAGCAATAAACACCTTAAGTCCAGAAATGTCTTGCGTGCTTGAGGAATACATAGGAGGCCACTATGGCTGAAGCAGATGAAGACAGGGGAGAGTAGCAGGAAATGAGGTGGAGACATAGGCAGGGCAGATCATGTGTAGCCTCCTAGAATTGCATCTAAGTGTGATGGGATCGCTGGAGGGGTTCAAGCAGGGAAGTGATGTCATCTAATTGGGTTATTAGTAGAACAGGGGTACTTGTTTGTATTTCAAAGATGGTAGTGGACTTGGGTATGTTTATCCATTCAATCTACTTAGTTCACCCCTCAGTGATGGAGACTAGGATGCTTGGAATAATAGAGGTGACACCTGGAGGTAAAAACACGTGCCCAGGCTTTATGGAGGAATTGACAGGTGCAGGGATGGGTGCCATCCATGAGGCTGTGGGAAGGCAAATGTTAAGAACCAGGCAAATCTGGGATCCAACTGCAGCTCCTACCTACTTAACTAGCCACCAGTGTGCTTTAAGGGGAGTCCTTTAACCTTGTGACACCTCAGTTTCCTTACCTGTCAAATGGAGACAGGATATCGTTCACCTCACATTGTGGTTGTGACGATCAGACAGTGTGATATAGATGAAACCCTTGGTGCAGTCTCTGGCATTTACATAGCATCTTCTCCATAAATGAATTTATGTCCTTTCTATTGTTTTGTTTTGTCTTCTGTAGGAATTCTGGGAGAAATCTAGGCACTTGAATTAGTCCTTGGTACCTATTAGGCACTAAATAAATATTTCCTGACGAATGAATAAGTGATGCTATAAATAAGTGAATGAATAAATACTTTAATTAGTGTATTACTTTGTATACTAATTAATTAATTTAGAGTATAAGAATCTCTTTTACACATCGAAAATTTTTTGGCAGACCTCCGTACCAATCATGATCATAGCTGCACTTTGAATATTTATCAATTTAAGAAATATTAATGACACAACGATGGTGATTTTAGTTAGAAGCTTGTATTTTGTTCATCATGACGTCCTCCGCCTTCAGTTGAAGAGCAGTGATTCACCTTTTTGCAGTGAATGTTGTTTATTCATCTTATAGACAGTGCTTGCTGATACTATGGATTTGTAGACTTCCTTCTTAAGCCTAGACCCGGATGGAGGCCAAGAGGTTGGGGAGCCTCATTTCTGACCCCAGAGGTCGACCTCTCTCTCTCTCTGCTCTCCAGGTGCTGTGCCCTCCTGCCCTCAGCCTCCAGATGCTCCCAGCCCTCCCCCGCCAGAAACCTGTGCTCATCCCCTCAGGCCCAAGGCAGCAAAGCTTAGGGGTTGTTAAGCTAACAGGAGAAGGCTATAGGCTGTTTCCTGGTAACGCCTTCTTCTTCGCTTTTTAATTGTCACCTTCAGATAAGTGCCTGGGAGAAGAAAGAAGGGAGACTGGCTGGTGCCTGTTAAGGAATATCTTAGGACAAAGAGATCAGGGATAGCAGAGAGTATTGGGGCATTTTTGCTGCCTGTCCTAAGACCTTTATTTAACTGATATTATTGAAGGTCTGCTGTGTACCAGGTACCGTAGGAGGTGCTGGAACTAGAGGCTTGAGTAAAAATGACAAAAGGCCTGCCTTCTTGACGCTTACATTTGTGTGGCAGACGGGTCCCAAACAAGCAGGCAGATGCATGTTACCTCGTGTCAGAGAGTGGTGTGTGCAACAGAGAAAATTAGAGGAGGGTGAGGGGTCTCACGTCACAGGAGGATGTGCTGTCTTAGATAAGAGAGTGAGCAAAGGCCTCTCTGTGGAGGTGATGCTGAAACTGGGTTCTGAGTACAGTGGCAGAGAGCCCAGGGCAAGTCTCTGGGGAAGATGGTTCCAGGCGTGGGAAGGTCTGGGGCTGGAGCTGCTGCAGGAACTGGAGGCGCAGCAAGGAGACCAGGGTGACGAGACGAGGGACACAGGGTGAGCGATGAGGACAGAGGGATAGACAGACGCCGAACCTCTAGAGCCCAGATGCTGCACGAGGCGCCAAGGTTCTGAGTGAACTGGGGAGCCTTACAGGGCAAGGGAGCAGGGAGACAGAGGATCCCACTTAGGTTTTTACAGGGTCATGCTGGCTGTCATGTTACTTATCAGGGACCAAGGCTGCAAGCAGATGGACCATTTTGGAGGCTTCTGTATCACCCTAGTCAAAACCTGGTGATGACTTGGACCCGATTGATGGTCCAGGAGATGGGAAACGTGGTGTAAAGGTAGACGAGATGTGCAGAAAATTGCAGGTGGGTACGAGTGGGAAAGAAGAGTACACTGAAAACTGTATATGAAAAACCGGACTATATTTATCCTATTATCTTCCTGAATTCTTTCTTTCGCTTCTTTCCTCTAGTTGTACATAAGGTTCTTACTGAAAATCGTCAGTCTACCATTTTCTGAGCCAAAGTGGGAACAAGGGAAAGTGTTTGGAGCTGCCTTGATTCTAGAATTGACCGTGCAGGGAGAGGCTAGTCTTTTTCAAGCACATTTCATGGAGTCCTGGAGTTGCATCTCCCCACCCCCATCAGACAATACGGTGTCAGGGCAACCGGGTGGATCCTGAAGTCAACAGACCGGGCTTCCATTTCTCTCCAGTGGGTCATTTCCTTGCTCTGTGACCTCAGGCACCTCTACCGCCCAAACTTTCAATTTCCTCATTTGCAAAACGGACCTACTAAAAGGACTCGTCTCGCTGGGCTTTTACAAGGATTCATTGAAATATATCAGGTAACATACTTAGTACATGGTGGTACATGGTAAGCGGTCAAGAAAATTTAGTCACTATATATATATTAACAAATTAATAATCCTCTCCATGCCTAGATTTCCTTATCAGTAGAGAGAATGAAAACTCCCTCTTGGGTGCTTGGGAGGAGCAAAGTATGGACACTTGTAAAGCACTCAGGACTGTGCCTCGTACACAGTGAGTGCTTGATCAATGGTGAATTATTAAAATCATCACCATGACTCTGAGCTTATGACCTTGAACAGATCTTATATCTTACTTGCTTTGTGTCCAAAAGCCTGGCACAGAGTTGGTGCTCAGTAACTATTGTTGGAAAGAATGAATGATAGTGATGTGATTAGTAGGAGTTAAAGTAAAAAAACCCAAGGACATAAAGGTGCATCTCTTGGGGGCAGGAAAGTAGACACTAACGGGAATCATCATTTCCACCAGTGGAAACTCCTAATGGCTATCTCCTCTTCCCAAGCCTACCAGTGCTCTATGCAATGTTTTAATGAGGAAAGTAAGCCCATCTCTAAAAGTTTTTAAAGCCACAGTTGCCCCATTATGGGCTTTCAGACCACTGGGGTAGATAGTTCTAAGGAGCAGGCAGGCAGGAAATGAAAACAGTATTCCTTTTTCAATACTGGTTCAAATCCTCTGATTTAATCAAGAAGAAAGTCTCACTTGCTGTTAGCCTGTCTTAAACACCTCTCTCTCACTTGTTTATCAGAAAGAGCAGACCACAAATTCAGAGACTTTCGCAAGCAACAGTGAATAGCAAAATATTAACTCCAAGTGTTAATTTTGTTTGATTACCATCACTTATGGCAAATGTGATTGGCTTTCCGCCGACTGAATGACATAAATTTTCATTTTAAAACAAAATTAAGTAAATAAAAGAGGGAATTATTACAAAGAAAGCAATAGTTGGGGGGAGGGCATTGCACGAACCATGAGGCTGGGGTACGATGACTAAATGTGAGAACACTGGAGATGCCCAGAGCCTGAGCAGGGCAAGGGATTCATGAACCAGCTGTGAGCTGTGGCTGCCAAGTCACACTCAGGTCAAAAAAATGCCTGGAAAACAGAGGCTTTCATGAATACTTCAAAAAGCTTAAAAACCAGAAGGAACTTCCCCTCCCAGGATATCAGAGAAAAACTCTGGAAAGTCTTTACTGGCCCAGGAAATTTTGCAAATATGGAAGGACTGGGAATAATGTTCTGGTTTTTGCATCTGGAATAGAGTCGTGGTTCTCAACCTTTATTTGGTGTCCTCCTCACTTGGGAAGCTTGTTAAAATGTAAATTTACAGATTCCCAGGCTAGAGCCTAGTGGTTCTGATTCCATAGGATGGCATGAGGCCCATGAATCTGAATTTTAGGCACCCACTAGGGCTTTAAATTACAGGATGTAGGAGAAAAATATCTAAGTTCTCTCCTCCTCCTCCCTTTTTTCTTCTTTTTCTCCTTCTCCTTTCCTTCTTCTTCTTCTTCTTCTTCTTCTTCTTCTTCTTCTTCTTCTTCTTCTTCTTCTTCTTCTCTCTCTCTCTCTCTAATTCCAAATGCCAAAGCATTTAAACATTAAAAAAATTATTTCCAGGGTCCATTTTCACTTTTGGCTTTTAGTCAATGGAAGAAATATTAATAGCCTCTTCTGCTCTCACTCTCTCATGGCAATTGCCTATATTTTTAGAAATGGTGGGGACAATTTTCCCTAATGTATTTCAACAGGGAAACACACCCATTTATGCATTGGTCTACCTGGTCCCAACATGCAACATCAGAGTCCAGAGAATCCCTCGGTTAAGAGAAGAAAGACAGGCAGTCCAGCAGATATATAGCAAAGTCTCCATCCGCTAGGGAGCGGGCTGACACCCTGGGTACCAGAGTCAAGAGACAAGAAAGAAACAAAAGGAGTATCCCAGACCTGGTTCTTTATTTCTTACACTCTCTAAAATTTTGGAAACTATTGGATGAGAGGGCAGAAAACCCGGTTTTATTCTTTGGAACCTCCTTCACTTTCTTGTTATCTTTGTCATATTTTCTCATCCTCTCTCCAGTGTTTCCTCTTTTTTGTCTTAATCCATCCCCTCCCTATTCTCTCCTGATTCTTCCCAGTAATGAGACTTCTGAGCCTTTTCTGTCTAGCATATGTGCCTCCATAGGTGACTGTGATCAAAATAATGATGGCAGCAATGATGAAGATGATACTAATCATAATGGTCTGTCATATAGTGGCTACTGTTCATTGACCTGGATGACGCAGAACCAAAAATCTACACTAAGTGGTTAACATTTACTCAGCATTGACTACATAAAAGTCGTTTACATAAAGTCTCTCCCCAAAACATCTTGAGAACCGGATATTATTATTGGCCTATTGAATAGACAAGGAAATTTAGTTTTGGAAATTTTAAGTAATTTGAAGATCATACAAGCTTTTAAATAAGATACTAAACCCTGGGTCTGCGTATCAGAGCCCAAGTACTCAAACACCATGTTTTGTTGCTTCTCACATTATTTAATGTTTAATAGCAAAAAGTCACATAAACATTCATAGTCTAGTATAAATATGTGCAGATCAAGGGCATGAAATGAAATTGAGGGTTTCCTCCAGGTTGAAGTCAGTCAATTGTGGCAAAAGGAAGAAAGGAAAAAATGGTAGAAAGAGAATCATCCTTATCTAAATATCTAAATACCATTTAAAAAAATGGAAACTATGAAGATTTTAAAAAAAACAAAGAATTTTTAGAACCTCTTGAGCTTTACACAATGGCATTTTCATAAGTCCATTCCTGTTTTATTAAACAGAGGTTAAAAAAAAAAATTCCATGAAAATCCCCAACACAGTCCATCTGGGGTGGCTCAGTAAGTAATCGTGCTCACCCACTTCCTACAGCATCCTTGAGGATGTGTCCTGAAGTCAGACACTGCTCATCTCTTCCCCATAAATCTCTTGTAGGCTCCATGACTCTTCCTGGCCATCAAAAAGATGGAACACATGCAATGACGCTACCCCATTATTTATTTTAGCAAACGCAAAGCTACCCTCACAGATTTCCCCTTTAGAGTCCCTCGTAATATTTATGGTCAGGGTCTCCAAAGGTGTTTCTTACTTGTAAGTATTTAATTATAGGTGACATTTAAATGAGTACTCTGAATATTGTGAAAAAAAAAAAAAGATAATCACGAAATTCAAGGGGTCATATCTCAGAGGGAAAGTGTGGCTTACAACAGAAATCACGATGGGATCTTTCTTGGAAAAAAATCAACAATCGTTTTTAGTTGGTGGTGGGTTATTTTTATTTTTATTTTTTAATTTGGGTGACATTTTGAAACAAACATTTGTAGTAATACAAAGTTTGGCAAACTGCCTTGCCATTTGATTACCAGTTATTTTAATGAGAAATGGAATGAAATTATCATCTTATTTTATCATCTTTAATATAAATATTTTCTTTATGAATATTGGATGGGAATAATCAATCAGATGGAATAGAGGAGAGAACTGTCAGTAATAAGGTGAGCTTATTTCACTTGATCAGTAAATTTCAGATATATAGGAATTAAACTGTACAGATAAAGCTGTTCCCTTTGAAAAGCAAACTTAAAATCTCTGCACCTCAGTCCTGTAAAATAAGTGTAAGGAGGGTGCTTACTTCCAAGCACTATTATGAGGTTTTAAAAAGTTGGCACTTATTAAGTACTTAGAATAGTGCTTGGTGCATAATAGGTGTTCTTCAGCTATTGTTACTTTCTCCCTCTCTCTGTCCCCAGAGACAGGCACTATGAAGAATTTGGTGTGCACATCTTACCTTATTTACAGTATTGCCTGCAAGTGTATGTAGGTAGGAGCATTATTATTCTTTTTTATATGTTTAAAACTTTTTGTTTGTTTGCTTTTGTTTTCAATATGACCTACTAATTGAAAGTTAATTTTTAAATTAAAATTTTTAATTTTTTAATTAAAAAAATTAATTTTTTTCTCCCAGTTTTTTTGAGATACAGTTGTAAATAGTTTCATGCTATGTTTTACAAGGTTTTCTTTTTTACTCTATTTTTGGGCCTCTATCCAAGTATGCAAGTACATAGGTAGAGAAAAAAAGAGAGAAAGAGATGATAGATTTAAGAAAATAGATATAACTAATTCTTTTTTATATGCTTTATAATATTCCACCATAAGCATGTACATTTTTACTGATTTATCGATTCCTCTGTTAAGAGACATTTAGCATATTTTAAAGTTTTCACTATTACACACAATCCTGTAATGAATATTCTTGGGAATTTTTACAATTGTCACATAAGTAATTTATGTAGAGAATAACAGTTGTGAGAATTTTACTGCATTTATCAAGAGAATGAGTTGAGAAAAATAAACATCACTTAAACAGCTAATATTTCATATTTTGAACATGCTTGGTGTCTTTACTGAGATGTATACTTCTTTAACCAAAAATTCAACTAGCTAATTTGCACCTAGTAGGCACTTGCTAAATGTCTGCTTGAAGTAAGTAAACGGAACATAAAATATGTCAGTAATCCCAATAATGAATGCGACAGTCATCAACATGGCTTGAATCCTAGTATGTCAAGAGCACTGTCATTAGCCACCTTGAGGTGGGGTGGGGTGGGATACAGAGAGAAGGAAAAAACCAAACCAAACCATGAATAGCATAAAAGAAATTGCATTTGTCCTCAGAGTGTATAATGATTAAGCTTCCTAGCTGGACAGCTATAGCCTTACTGATGCTAAATCTCCATGGGGTATTAAACATGCGTGGGTGGGGTCAGGAAAGGACTTTTGTTTGTCCATGTTATAAGTTGAATTATTAACAATAGTCAATCCTACAGTTTAACATATGGAACAATTACGCTGTACTGTAATGCAGTTTAGCAAACATGTATTGAGGCCTACCAGTTGGTCCTGGGGGTAGATATATTAATTAGATAGGACCCCAGAGTTTAGAGGGTCCATGTAGTACCAGATGCGTTTCACAACCAAGACCAGCAGCATCCTTGGAACGTGTGTGCGTGCGCGCTGTGGATCTGTTTTACTGTGGATCTGAGTTGTAAATCTGTGCATATTACGTATGTTGTGGACATGAATATGTTTCATGTACAGCTGGATTAGATATGTCGTGGATGTTAGTGTGTGTGTCTGGTGGGGCGAGAGTAAAAAGCCCTTACTGTTCGTGAGTTTTGTGTCTGTGGTGGACATAGTATATGCATATGTCCATGCCAAGGCTAAGCTGCTAATGAAATCACCACAGAACTCTTCAGGATTTTCCCTGTGAACACAGTGTATTTCCAGTGTCATAGTGTGTATTCCAGTGTCATGGTGTATTTCCCCAGGGGTGCCCCTTTGGCACTGCCCTTGCCCTCCTGGTTGTAGCCCGAGGTGAGAGGAAAACAGAGCCGTAGTTACACCAGATGTCCCCTGCACAGGAAAATCAGCTCTAGATAAGAAATGTATAAGTGACAGATAATACCAGGAAGCAGGCTCTATACCAGTTGTAATTTCTGTTTCCTTTTCTACATTGTGTCATGTCAGGGATTGACAAACCTTTCAAATCGTGGGGACCATTTCATTTGCTCTACCTGGAATACAGTAGGTGTTCTTGTTGAATACATGAATGAGTGAATGAATGAATGAATGAATGAATGAACAAACGGTTATCCAAGGTTCCTGGAGTCTTTGGGATACTTAGATACCCATGTTATTTATGTCCGCAGGGCTGAATAGAGTCGGTTCTGAGGGAGTGTTGTTCAGTGAATAAATGCACGCGCGTCACACATGTGAATGTTTGCTTATCTCAGAAGCAGGTTCGCAATCATAAGAAAACAGCTCCCTGGTGAGGTTTTTATTCTTCCTCTGTCGATCCCATGGGAGCACCTTGTCTGCTGTCCCTTTGGTTTAATTATTGTTCTTTGAGATCAGCATGGCAGCCCTTCTGTTTACTGTCAAACTGCAGGCGCAGATGGAGAAGTAAAGCGGGGGGGGGGGGGGCGGGGATCTTCATAATTCAGGTACAGGAACTTCCTCAAAGATATTTTTTCTTTTAGAGAGGTGAAAGGAAGGTGGAAAAGTGGGGATATGAGTTTCCAATCTTGCCAAAGACGTAAACCAACAAAATTGTGTTGCTGCTCCCATAAATGTTTAATAAGTTTTATCATCTTGTGACTAAGGTTAAACAAATGTGAGTCCTTTGAGGAATTATTTACTGGAAGCAAAGTTATAGCATCAACATCTGTGTTTCCAATCACTTAGATGAGGAACAGGTCAAATAAATCATGAGTAAGTTCCACAAAATAACTTCTGTATTATTATCTCCGGAGAAGAGGAATAAGAATAAGTAACTATTCTAGGTGCCCTCTCTATTGGCATTTGGGCTTTTTTTTTTTGGTTAGACTTCTTTCTTTTTATTCATTTCATTGTCTTCAAAGAATAAATAAGTCTTCACTTTTTTGTGGAAAGTTACCGTAAGAACATCCACAATAGAAGGCCTTAGAAATTTCTCTCAGGGAATCTGGCCGTTTCAGCCAACATTCTCATGTGGGAATGGGCTAACAGTTCCAATATATAACATCCATATAATTTAACCTCATAAATTTCTTTTTTTCACAGTGATGTAATGGGGAGACTGACCTGGAGTTTGTAAATGTTCCCTGCTCACTGCATTCCCCCGGGCGACATAACATTCTAGACAGTGTTTTATGTGCCCTGATTAAACTATAACGTATTCTTGCATTTCCTGTGGACTGACCTGTTAGTACTCTTAGCAGAACGTTTAAGGAACACAGAGATGTTTTCAAATGTGTTACAATGCACTGTGTGAGGGTTGTTTCTTTTTTCTCTTTTGTGAACAATGATCTGATTTTCATTTTAGACCACAGTCCCCTGAGTACCCACTCCACAAGAAGAGTTTTGTGCTTTGGTTTAACTTTTGAATCTGCCACAGCACTCTGACAAATAAACAGAATACTGGTTTGTAACTCCAATTTGAATTCTCAGGCACGTACTTTGAACTGCTCTCCTGCAGTGGAGGGAAGAAATTGGACAAGTTAGTGGGGAGTCCCCAAGATAAAACAGTAGCAACTTTATTTAAAGGAATTTTTAAAAAATTAAAGTGAGGGGAAGGGCTTCCTATTGTTTTTGCATCATGAAAACAAGAGCTGTGACAAACAATACATTCGGCAAACCCATCTGTGAGACTGAGATGTTTTAATTTTCAATGGGAGAGATGCATGGCAAAAATAAGAGGCTTGACTTCCAGAGGAGCAAAGAAAAATTTGTGGGGTGAGGGCTTGAGCTTGAACTTTGCTGAGCCAACACTGATGCTGCCATGTAGATCTTCCAGGGTAAAAATCTCATTCCAGGAATAATATAGAAGAGGCTTGGAAACTGTGAGAGCGAAGGAAGGCTGGAAGGATCAAACTGATTCTTGGAAGATAAGTTCCCTGAAAGGAGTGTATGTATTTGAGGGTCATTCTTTTATTCTTGCAACAGATATTTGTTCATTTCTATTATTTTCAAGACGCTGTGCTGTGTTCCAGGGCTACAGGGATGAACGAGGCACGGCCCCCTATCTTAAGAGGTTAGAGATGGAGTGCCTAGGATGGATGGATGGATGGATGGATGGATGGATGGATGATGATCTGTGATTCACTAGGAACTCAAGTTCATTTCTGTTTGTATGTTTGTTTGTTCCTGGGTCTCACTGTTGATCTGCCCAAAGTTTATCCCAGGTAGCCCTGGACATTTCCATCAGCGATAGTTCCCTGATTTCTTTTCCTACTAATCCTTACTGAACCCAGGTCCTTTCTTTCCTGCACATGCTAGCGCCTGCACAGCTCTTATAAGCGATAATTTGCTGTGAAGGTTTCTAGATTTGCTCCTAGTTGGCCACTCTGATCACTGCTCGCTGCAACCCTTAACGGCATCAACCTTTTCTCTTTTGTTCCCTGAAACAATAATGATCAGACTTGTTCACATGTACTGAGAGTCCATTCCCTGCCAGCACTGTCCCAGATGCTTTACCTGTACCTGACCGCATGACATGACAAACTGGGGTTCAAGTCCAGGCACTTATTTACTTTCTGTCTGACCTTTGGCAAGTTATTTAACCTTCTAACCACTAGTCTCTTAATTTTGAAAAAACTCCTTTAATACTACATGGGGCCGCCATCTAGATTATATCCATTGTATACATGATATGCTTCATACATGCTTGGTACATAGTAAGTGCTCAATAAATGCTAGTTAATACGGTGGTTGTGGGGGGGAGAGCCGACCGTTTGAGGACTACTAGAATAGCAATGTATAACGTCTTTGGAGAAAGAGACTTATTTTTTTTTGAGGTCTTCATTTATGCTTCTGGGCACACAGTTTAATAAACAGGCTTCTATAAAGTGAAAACGGAGGTGAAATATAACTCCTAGAATGAGCCTGCAGGACTGAAAGAACCGCATTCTACATCTAGCTCGCTGTGGCTTCTTTTTGGTTAGGGCCAAAAGTTCTTCTCAACTTTCCTTTCGTTTCCTTTCAGGTTTTGATTTATTTATTAATTAGGCAAAATGGGAATTGACGAGCCTGAAATGATAAAGATGCCCGTGATTTAAAAAAATGTTTTTGTATGTCAGGAATGAAAGATGTGGTGAGGTTGAGTGGGAGAAAAATGACTGTGTCAAAGCCAGCCAGGAGGGGTGTCACTTCCCTGCTTTCCGGGGGTGAGAAAGGTGGTAAAATATGGGCATTTGGCGGTTGAGAAAGTTGGAGTTGGGTCTGATTTCTTGTACTGGATTTGGGACTTGTTCAGACACTAACTGGTTGGATGGCAATTTGCCTTCTTGTGGAAAAACTGACCGAGCAACACGTCTTGTACATTCAAGGTTCAGAGAAACCTTTTCTCTTGTAGTTTATTCTTCTGCAGAGTGGTATTTGCAGGCTGCTGACATACGTGGAGGAAATGCTGTGTTTATGCGTGTGTGCAGCTCTCTACCTGCAGTATACATGTGCTCCTGGCTGAATTACATGTGTATCTGAAGCTGTGGGTCCTGCTGATTTAGTCCAAGGCATATATAATGCTCTGTAGAAGCCGTTCCTGGTTAGTAGCCCCTCACTTACTGTGTTATACAAGCTACTGGCAAAGGTAATTATACTTAATAGGAGCCACCTTTGATTTAAAGCTGCAGAGGTGAGCAATTAAATTGAGCTTCATGCATGGGGGTGGGTGGTGTGCAACCTTTGTTTGGGGACATTTGTCGGAGCAGCTGGGATTGCTTGCAAGGGCAGTGTTTCTCGGGCCCGTATTTGTCACCCAGATTGTCTTAGAAAGACAATTAGTAGACCTGGGGTGACGGTGCACTGAAGGCATCGAGCAGGCACCTGCTTTCCTCATGCCGCCCTCCTCCCGAATGGCCCTGAAGGGACACTTGCTCCCCAGATTCGTCTGCCCCAGACCACCGTGTGCCCGTCTCTCCCGTGTGTGTTCAGTATTGCCCCACTCACTAGCTTCTCACTGATCACTGCCAGGGACAATCACCACGCCCACAGGATCGGTCCTGCCCAATGGACAGGCCGTCCTGAGATGTCTAGTCCCAGATGTGGGCTCCGACGGAGAAGTCTGGGTCTGCTCAGGCCTTGGCAGCAACAGCAAAAGCATCCCAGTCCCTAATCCTTTAATGATTAAATTTGAGATGATTTAATGTGTGTAAGATTTCATTTCAATCCTATGTGTGGCTATTACTGCATTTCAAAGATTATCTATGTACGTGTGTATGTATATAATACAAATATATGTTTCTTTTTAGCAAGTCTGCCTTGATTTTTAAGAATATGTATGGGCTTTCCCTCCCCAGAGTTTCTGAGTTGCAACACCCACGCAAAGGAGTTTCTGTTGGGCAGGAGCAGCCTGTTTCATGGCAATGCCACCTAGAATTGGGACTGACACAAGTGTCAGTAAACTCCCCAGGAAAGGACACCAACTCCAACGGAATCTTAGAGGCTTCCCAAAGATTCTCAAGCTCCAGGCAGAGGGTTTTGCTCCCTGACAGCTGCAAGACGAGTTCATACAGTATAGAGGGATCTCAGGGAAATCTTGCCTAAACCTCCCTGCTCTTACGTTAAAGTCATGGCCTGAAACCTTCTTACTCACGGTATGGTCTGTGTGCTGGCAGCCTCTGCAACTCCTGGGAGCTGGTTAGAAATACAGACTCTCAGGCCCTGGCCCAGACCTGTTGAATCAGGGTTGGCATTTTAACGAGATGCCCCGGGGATTCATGGGCAGATGAGGTTTGAGAAGAATTCGTGTACAGGCCCCTGAGTGGTTGGCTCCTGTAGACCTCTCTGAGATGAGGTCCTCATTTTCTCTCCTGCACCCTGGCTTTACTCAGTTGTGGTTACCATCCAGTCGTGGTTCTCTCCTCTAAGTCTGGCTAACAGCTTCACATGGTTCAGGTCTTGGCCTGAGTATCACTTGCTCAGGGAAACTTTTTCTGACCCTTTAGACTGTGTCAAATCCCACCTTCCTCCCCAGTATTAACCTGAAAGCACCATGGCTGCCACTTTTCAGCATTGGCATTTTATGATTCTTGGTTTACTTGATGCCCATCCATCTCCCCCCATCCCCCCTCCCCACAGACAGTAAGTTCCTTGAGGGCAGGGGCCCTGACTGGTTTCATCATCTGCCCCATGTCCTGAGACCCCAGCACTGCATCCAGTACATGGTAGAAGCTCAAGAACTATTTGTCCAATCAACAGATGCATATTATCAGTCTATAGAATGAGAACTAATATAGGCATATTACTTGCTCTGAGTTGATCTCTTTAGGGATTGTCAGAAAAGCTCTAGAACCGTCTTTTGTGCATTCAATTCCAGGTGACGAGAAAACCCAACACAGCAGAGCTGCTACTTATTAAACATTGTCCCCACAATGAGCATTATTCTATGTAATACTCAAGACATTTTAGTAATTTTATAAAAGAATAAACTGAGTCATAAAGCAATGATTTCAGATTAAACAGCAGGGAGGTTACAGGACCAGAAAACATGCTTCACTCTTAACTCTGACACCGAGGAGGCTGGGGACATGTTCTGCCCTGGGTTGGCCATCAGCTTGGCTCTCTGAGGAGGTGCAGAGTTCCCTCTTCACCCGTTAGAGCAAATCTCTATTGAACACACAGCTACTGTGTGCCAAGCACTCTTCTAGGCTGTGGGAGCGACAGTCAACAAAATGTATCAGGTCCCTGCTCTCATGGGGCAGAACCAATATACACTGAAGATGCAAGATGGTGAAAAGGGCTAAGGAAAAAAAAAATCAAGCATGGCAAAGGAATGAAAGGTGAGGAAGAGGGGCTATCATATTGCAGGGTCTTTGCTTCCTTCACTGCTGTGTCCCCAGAGCTTAGCTCAAGGGCTGGCACATTGTAGGTGCTCAGTTAACATCAGTTGTTGATTGACTGACAGATGGAATTTACTATTAACAAAGGGACTGAGCACTAACTGAATTGTATGTGACCATAAAACAGAGCAGTGGGCCTATCTGGGGATTGGAATATCTGACCCTGTTCTCCAGATTATGCTCTAAGTCACAGGTTTGTGTTTAGAATCATCAGAATTGCTCTAGAATTTTCCAAAAACCACACGTGCTCAGTTTATTCCTTGAGTGAATTTTGGAGTCAGGATTTCCAGAGGTGAGACTTAGCATGCGTTTGTAAAAATAACCCCGCAGTTGCGTCTGATCTGCATAGAAGGTTGAGAAGCACTGCTCCAACCAGTTGAAATAATAACATCATCTATCACACACTGAGTGCCTACTGTGTGCCAGGAGAAGTACTCAGTGGCTAACCAGCCTGGTCAAGAGAGAGAAGAAGAAGATGATGATGATGATTATGACAAAGATGAAAACACAGCTAATATTTATTGAGTAATTGCTTTGCTCCAGATGGTGTATTAAGCACTTAACACTTTTCAACTATTTCATCTTCACAACCATCCTATAAGTCCTTTTATGTCCCACTCGATGTTACAGAAATTTCAGAGAAGGTTCAAACAAATATCAGATACATGATGTTGAGCAGGGGTTGACAAATTATGGCCCATGAGCCAAATTCAGCCCACCTCCTTTTTTTTTTTTATGATTTGTGAGCTAGAATGGCTTTTACATTTCTAAATGCTTGGGGGGGGGGAATGTGGAAATTTATTTCCTCTCATATTATATAAGTACCTCCATAAGATTCTTGATTTTGCCTCTTGGCCTTCAAAGCCAAAAAAATTTACTATTTGGCCTTTTACAGGAAAATTTGCTAGCCCCTGAACTAGAACTTTAATTCCCAGCTTGTGATATGCATAAGACAGTTGTATACAAGATAATTTTAGGTATTAGAAGTGTGCATTTTTTTAATAGTTATGGTTTTAATTTGTTATGAATTCGAAGGGAAAAGTACATTAAAGTCGTGATTTCATGGGTCTTATTGCTGAATCCAATGTAAAGAAAGAAAGGAAATGAATCCGTTGGAAATCAATTTTGAAAAAATTAAGTAAATAATGGTACAGATAGTATTGAGATAAAACAAAAATCATGAAGGTGATAGAGACAGCATGAACACTGGTTTATAGGGCCAGAGAGTGGGCTGTATAGGAGAAGGTGAAAATAACGGAAGTCATTTCACTGGGATAAGAAAAGATAGTAAGCGGGCGATGACTACAGCTCTTTCCATTTTTAATATTCTGTGAGTTTGAGTTTCTTAGAACCCTTGTTTTTCAGGACTTTTTGATCTCTCAAGGTCTCTTCCAGGACTCTTGATTCTATGAAAAGTTTCCTCAGGAGATACTGACAAGCTAGAGGTTGTCCAGGATTTGTTATAGCTCAAGGCACAGTCTTCCTGTGTTTTTCCTTCTGCTGACTTAGAAAGACAGATGAGCGAACCTCAGACGGGTTCAGAGGTTTGGTGGGGAAATCTCAGAGGCGCTCCAGTTCAGCCGGGAATGGAAAGGGGGGAGAGGGATTTGATAATTACTGTTGCTATTTTGAGACACCGATAGCAGAGATTAGGGAAAGCATGATGAAAAAATCATATTAAAACAACCAAGAAGGTAACAACAAGAACTGTTTGAACCCTGGGGAGGCCAGGTCTTGGATTATAATGACAGAGTTTGTGTGTGTGTGTGTGTGTGTGTGTGTGTGTGTGTGTGTGTGTTTGCGGAGGTGTGCTGGTATTTTTTTTAATACAGATCATTTTGTCCTTTGCAGTGGAAGCTTCAGTTCAGTAGCTTTGAGACAAACAGGAAAGTCTGTGTTATTCTTTACAGGAACACATCAAAGGTAGTTTCTGGCAACAGTCAAAATGTCTGTCAAGGAAGGAGAAAGGATTGTGAGGTATTCATGACCTGTTTGAAGAACTGGTGTTAAAAACACATTCAAGAAGGAATCCTGTTAGTTAGAAGATGAAAGGAAAATAGGAGAGGGGAAGGCTCCTTGCTTTGTCCAGGCCTAAAGGTCATTGTTTCCCACCATTTCTGACTCGCTCAAGAATGGGGAAGCAAGAAATGACCCATCTCATTTATCATCTTTCAGGGGAGCTGAACTCTGCCTGTTGAAACTTCTTTTGCCCCAACCAAAGTAAAGCACCATCTTCTCTTCTGTTTCATTTTGCAAGAAAAGAGGCAAAAATGTACACAACTAAAACACTTGCTTAAAAGTGTGTAACATTTCATGAAGGTTTAATGTTACGTACGTTTTCCCTATCGAGTTCCATAAACAGAGTATCATTGTTTGATAGTGGCATAGCTGTGGTTCTGAGAACGCTTGTCTAAAGTG